>NC_088220.1:3663084-3713084 GCF_036934945.1 Oncorhynchus masou masou
TCCGCCACCTCTGCCACCTCCTCCACCTCCTCCACCTCTTCCTCCACCTCCTCCTCATCCACCTCCTCCATGTGCTCTACCTCCTCCATCTCCTCCACCTCCTGCCACCTCATCCATCTCCTCCATCTCCTCCATCTCCTCCACCCCCTGCCACCTCCTCCACCTCCTCCATCTCCTGCCACCTCCTCCACCTGCTCCAGCATCTCCTCCACCTCCTCCAGCTCTGCCCTAAGCGCTGCAGCTTGTTGTGTTTGTCAGATACACTCAGTCTATTTGGGAACTGGTCCAGCGTTCTGGTGTTGGGTTGTATTACCTCCATCTCCATGGATACATCATGTAAAGCTCATATTAGTAATCTGTGGTGGGATTACTAAGGTTGTGGGTTTGACAACCATGTATGTTTCGGTTGTCAAGGTAACATTAACCACCTCATCTCTTCGATGTATCCCTTTTCTCACCGTGGTAACCAGTTACCAGTTATACCATAATGTCAGTTTTCCTCTGGTCTGCCCTTCAACCCCCTGGCGGTGTCTGTCTCTGGGCCTTGTCACCAACTGCTCTCTCTCTCTCTCCACCTCGGTCTCTCTCGACTCCTCAGTCGTCCGGCCGCAGAGGACAGGATGAAATACAAGTCCTATTACAAGGCTGCAGCTAATAATGCTTTATCAATTAGCAGGCGGTTCAAGGCTATTATAATCATCCAGGATGCTCCTTCCCTCCCCTCCCATCCCCTCCCATCCACTCCACTCTCCTCTCCTCTCCTCTCCCCCCCCCTCACATCCACTCTCCTCTCCTATTCTCCCCTCTCCTCTCCTCTCCTCTCCTCCCCCCCCTCACATCCACTCTCCTCTCCTCCCCCCCTCCCCTCCACTCTCCTCTCCTATTCTCCCGTCCCCTCTCCTCCCCCCCTCCCCTCCACTCTCCTCCCCTCCTGTCCCGTCCCCTCTCCTCCCCTCCCCCTCCCCTCCACTCTCCTCTCCTCTCCTCTCCTCTCCCCCCCCCTCACATCCACTCTCCTCTCCTATTCTCCCTCTCCTCTCCTCTCCCTCTCCTCCCCCTCACATCCACTCTCCCTCCTCCCCCCCTCCCCTCCACTCTCCTCTCTCCTATTCTCCCGTCCCCCTCTCCTCCCCCTCCCCCTCCACTCTCCTCCCCCCCCTCACCTCCACTCTCCTCTCCTATTCTCACCTCTCCTCCCCTCCCCCCTCCCCTCCACTCTCCTCTCCTATTCTCCCCTCCCTCCCCTCCACTCTAGCCCTCTCCTACTCCCCCCCCCCCTCCACTCTCCTCTCCTACTCCCCCCCCCTCCCCTCCACTCTCCTCTCCTACTCCCCCCCCCTCCCCCTCCACTCTCCCTCTCCTACTCCCCCCCCCTCCCCTCCACTCTCCTACTCCTACTAGACCCCCCCTCCCCCCCACTATCCTCTCCTATTCTCCCCTCCCGTCCCCTCTCCTCCCCTCCCCCTCCCCCTCCACTCTCCTCTCCTATTCTCCCCTCACCCCCTCCCCCCTCCACTCTCCTCTCCTATCCCCCCCTCCCCTCCACTCTCCTATTCCCCCTCCACTCCCCCCTCCTCCCCTCCCCCTCCCCCTCCACTCTCCTCTCCTATTCTCCCCTCCCGTCCCCTCTCCTCCCCTCCCCCTCCCCTCCACTATCCTCTCCTATTCTCCCCCTCCACTCTCCTCTCCTATTCTCCCCTCTCCTCCCCTCCCCCTCCCCCTCCCCTCCACTCTCCTATTCCCCCCCTCCACTCCCCTCTCCTCCCCTCCCCCTCCCCTCCACTCTCCTCTCCTATTCTCCCCCTCCCTCCCCTCACCCCTCCCCCCTCCACTCTCCTCTCCTATCCCCCCCTCCCCTCCACTCTCCTATTCCCCCCCTCCACTCCCCTCTCCCTCCCTCCCCCTCCCCTCCACTATCCTCTCCTATTCTCCCCCCTCCACTCTCCTCTCCTATTATCCCCTCTCCCCCCCCCCCCTCCCCTCCACTCTCCTCTCCTATTCTCCCCTCTCCTCCCCTCTCCTCCCCTCTCCTCCCCTCTCCTGCCTCTCCTATTCCCTGCTGTTCATTAGAGCTCAGGGTTCTCAGGAGTTTGCAGATAGCAGCGTATCAGCTTCGGCTTAAATTGTGTGCTGGACTGTTCTCCGATAGGCTGATAGCCCATTAAAGATCATGTTTAATTACTGCTCTGTTCAGCCACCCCATCCATTAGGAACTGAGGACTGTTAAATGTACTCCTAAATGTCCCTGTATTTTAGTAAGTAAAAATTGAAGACAGTTCAGTTTGCACAATTGTTCAACAACAAAATATCTAATTCATCCACGTTACAATTTAAAATAGACAGACAGACAGAAATCCAGACACATACTGAAATCTCGACACAGGACAGAATCCAGGCAGGACAGAATCCAGACAGGACAGAATCCAGGCAGGACAGAATCCAGACAGGACAGAATCCAGACAGGACAGAATCCAGGCAGGACAGAATCCAGACAGGACAGAATCCAGGCAGGACAGATTCCAGGCAGGACAGATTCCAGGCAGGACAGAATCCAGACAGGACAGAATCCAGGCAGGACAGAATCCAGACAGGACAGAATCCAGACAGGACAGAATCCAGACAGGACAGAATCCAGACAGGACAGAATCCAGACAGGACAGAATCCAGACAGGACAGATTCCAGGCAGGACAGATTCCAGGCAGGACAGAATCCAGACAGGACAGAATCCAGGCAGGACAGAATCCAGACAGGACAGAATCCAGGCAGGACAGAATCCAGACAGGACAGAATCCAGGCAGGACAGAATCCAGACAGGACAGAATCTAGACAGGACAGAATCCAGACAGGACAGAATCCAGACAGGACAGAATCCAGGCAGGACAGAATCCAGACAGGACAGAATCCAGGCAGGACAGAATCCAGACACAGGACAGAATCCAGACAGGACAGAATCCAGACAGGACAGAATCCAGACACAGGACAGAATCCAGACAGGACAGAATCCAGACAGGACAGAATCCAGACAGGACAGAATCCCGACACAGGACAGAATCCAGACAGGACAGAATCCAGGCAGGACAGATTCCAGGCAGGACAGATTCCAGGCAGGACAGAATCCAGACAGGACAGAATCCAGGCAGGACAGAATCCAGACAGGACAGAATCCAGACAGGACAGAATCCAGGCAGGACAGAATCCAGGCAGGACAGAATCCAGACAGGACAGAATCCAGGCAGGACAGAATCCAGACAGGACAGAATCCCGACACAGGACAGAATCCAGGCAGGACAGATTCCAGACAGGACAGAATCCAGACAGGACAGAATCCAGGCAGGACAGAATCCAGACAGGACAGAATCCAGGCAGGACAGAATCCAGACAGGACAGAATCCAGACAGGACAGAATCCAGACAGGACAGAATCCCGACACAGGACAGAATCCAGACAGGACAGAATCCAGACAGGACAGAATCCAGACAAGACAGAATCCAGACAGGACAGAATCCAGACAGGACAGAATCCAGACAGGACAGAATCCAGACAAGACAGAATCCAGGCAGGACAGAATCCAGACAGGACAGAATCCAGACAGGACAGGTCTATGTTTGATCCCTCCTCTATTCCTATAACTAATCCTGCTGTATGTATTAAATAAATAAGATCTGCTTTTTCTAAACCCAGCTTCTCTTTCCCTCAAATAAAAAAAACATGAATTACAAAATCGCATTCAAAACCACTCGGTCAATCAGGAAATACATATTTTATAAAGATGAAAACCTATAGTGGTTGATTCACTAATGGCACCCTATCCCCTATGAAGTGCACTACTTTTGCCCAGAGCCCTATCTGTAAAGGCAATAGGGTTCTATTTGGGACTTTGGCCAGTGACACCATAATAACACAAGATTATTTAGATGTTTCAGGAAGTAATAGCTAGATGGTTTAAAAGATTTTTGAGCAGCATAACGTACGTATTGATGGAGGCCAGACAGAGGGATCACCGTGACAATAAAGCCGGCAGGTTGTAAGAGGAAGGAAGGTCATATTCTCTCAAGTGGTGTCCCAAACGGTAAACTCCTTTTGACCAGGGCCCGTTGCGCCCCCCATAGACACTAGGTAAGGTATAGGGTGTCGTTTGGGATGCAGGTTTCTAGAGGACAGGACACATTAGGAGTGGTACGGTATTAAATAGGGTATTAAAATATATCATACGAGGAGACCACCATATACAACTGGGAAAGAACTCAGGCAGGAGGGACAGTACATTCAGAAAGCATTCAGACCCCTTGACTTTTTCCACATTTTGTTACATTACAGCCTTATTCTAAAACATATTAAATCTGGGTGTTTTCGCTCATCAATCTACACACAATACCCGATAATGACAAAGCATAAACAGGTTTATAGGCATTTTTGCAAGTGTATAAAAAAATATATATATATATATATAAAACATTTACATAAGTATTCAGACCCTTTACTCAGTACTTTGTTGGGTGTGATGCTACAAGCTTGGCAGACCTGTATTTGGGGAGTTTCTCCCATTCTTCTCTGCAAATTCTTTCAAGTGCTGTCAGGTTGGATGGGGAGTGTTGCGGCACAGCTATTTTCAGGTCTCTATTTTCAGGAGGTGTTCGATGGGGTTCAAGTCCAGGCTCTGGCGGGGCCACTCAAGGACATTCAAGAGACTTGTTCCGAAAGCCACTCGTTTGTTGTTTTGGCTGTGTGCTTGGGGTTGTTGTCCTGTTGGAAGGTGACTCTTCGCCCCTGTCTGAATTCTTGAGCACTCTGGTGCAGGTTTTCATCCGTTCATCTTTCCCTCGATCCTGACTAGTCTCACAGGCACTGCCACTAAAAAACATCCCCAGAGCATGATGTTGCCAACACCATGCTTCACCGTAGGGATGGTGCCAGGTTTCCTCCAGACATGACGCTTGGCATTCAGGCCAAATAGTAAAATTTTGGTTTCATCAGACCAGAAAATATTGTTTATCATGGTCTACGAGACTGTCATGTGCCTTTTACTGAGGAGTGACTTCTGTCTGGCCACTCTACCATAAAAGCCTGATTGGCGGAGTGCTGGTTGTCCTTCTGGAATGTTCTCCCATCTCCACAGAGGAACTCTGGAGCTCTGTCAGAGTGACCATCGGGTTCTTGGTCACCTCCATGACCAATGCCCTTCTCCTCCGATTGCTCAGTTTGGCCAGGCGCCCAGCTCAAGGAAGAGTCTTGACTTGACTTCTTCCCGAGTGGCGCAGCAGTTTAAGGCACTGCATCTTAGTGCTAGACACGTCACTACAGACCCTTGTTCGATTCCAGGCTGTAACACAACCGGCACACAATTGGCCCAGCCTCGTCCAGGTTTGGGTTTGGCCGGGGTAGGCCGTCATTGTAAATAAGAATTGTGTTCTTAACTGACTTGCCTAGTTAAATAAAAACAAAAGATGGCCATTGTGTTTTTGGGGACATTCAATGCCAAAGACATTTTTTGCTACCCTTCCCCAGATCTGTGCCTCGACACAATCCTGTCTTGGAGCTCTACAGACAATTCCTTCGACCTTATGGCTTGGTTATTGCTCTGACATGCACTGTCAACTGTGGAACCTTATATAGACAGGTGTGTGCCTTTCCAAATCATGTCCAGTCAATTTAATTTAACACAGGTGGACTCCAATCAAGTTGTAGAAACATCTCAAGGATGATCAATGGAAACAGGATGCACCTGAGCTCAATTTTGAGTCTCATAGCAAAGGATCTTCTTATCTAAGTAAGGTATTTCAGTTTTTTATTTTTTATAAATTAGAAAACACTTCTAAAAAACGTGTTTTGCTTTGTCACTATGTAGATTGATGAGGATATATAAGGATGTAATGTAACAAAATGTGGAAAGAGTCGATGGGTCTGAACACTTTCCGAATTCACTGTTTATGAGTCTTGTAACTATACAACTCAGACAGGAGGTTTATGAGTCTTGTAACTATATAACTCAGACAGGAGGTTTATGAGTCTTGTAACTATATAACTCAGACACGTCTATGAGTCTTGTAACTATATAACTCAGACAGGAGGTTTATGAGTCTTGTAACTATATAACTCAGACACGTCTATGAGTCTTGTAACTATATAACTCAGGCAGGAGGTTTATGAGTCTTGTAACTATATAACTCAGACACGTCTATGAGTCTTGTAACTATATAACTCAGACACGTCTATGAGTCTTGTAACTATATAACTCAGACACGTTTATGAGTCTTGTAACTATATAACTCAGACACGTTTATGAGTCTTGTAACTATATAACTCAGACACGTCTATGAGTCTTGTAACTATATAACTGAGACACGTCTATGAGTCTTGTAACTATATAACTCAGACACGTTTATGAGTCTTGTAACTATGTAACTCAGACAGGAGGTTTATGAGTCTTGTAACTATGTAACTCAGACAGGAGGTTTATGAGTCTTGTAACTATATAACTGAGACACGTCTATGAGTCTTGTAACTATGTAACTCAGACAGGAGGTTTATGAGTCTTGTAACTATATAACTCAGACACGTTTATGAGTCTTGTAACTATATAACTCAGACACGTCTATGAGTCTTGTAACTATATAACTCAGACACGTTTATGAGTCTTGTAACTATATAACTCAGACACGTCTATGAGTCTTGTAACTATATAACTCAGACACGTCTATGAGTCTTGTAACTATATAACTCAGACACGTTTATGAGTCTTGTAACTATATAACTCAGACACGTTTATGAGTCTTGTAACTATATAACTCAGACACGTCTATGAGTCTTGTAACTATGTAACTCAGACACGTTTATGAGTCTTGTAACTATATAACTCAGACACGTTTATGAGTCTTGTAAATATATAACTCAGACAGGAGGTTTATGAGTCTTGTAACTATATAACTCAGACACGTTTATGAGTCTTGTAACTATATAACTCAGACACGTTTATGAGTCTTGTAACTATGTAACTCAGACACGTTTATGAGTCTTGTAACTATATAACTCAGACACGTCTATGAGTCTTGTAACTATATAACTCAGACACGTCTATGAGTCTTGTAACTATATAACTCAGACACGTTTATGAGTCTTGTAACTATATAACTCAGACACGTCTATGAGTCTTGTAACTATATAACTCAGACACGTCTATGAGTCTTGTAACTATATAACTCAGACACGTTTATGAGTCTTGTAACTATATAACTCAGACACGTCTATGAGTCTTGTAACTATATAACTCAGACACGTTTATGAGTCTTGTAACTATATAACTCAGACACGTCTATGAGTCTTGTAACTATGTAACTCAGACACGTTTATGAGTCTTGTAAATATATAACTCAGACAGGAGGTTTATGAGTCTTGTAACTATATAACTCAGACACGTTTATGAGTCTTGTAACTATATAACTCAGACACGTCTATGAGTCTTGTAACTATATAACTCAGACACGTCTATGAGTCTTGTAACTATATAACTCAGACACGTCTATGAGTCTTGTAACTATATAACTCAGACAGGAGGTTTATGAGTCTTGTAACTATATAACTCAGACAGGAGGTTTATGAGTCTTGTAACTATATAACTCAGACAGGAGGTTTATGAGTCTTGTAACTATATAACTCAGACAGGAGGTTTATGAGTCTTGTAACTATATAACTCAGACACGTCTATGAGTCTTGTAACTATATAACTCAGACACGTCTATGAGTCTTGTAACTATATAACTCAGACAGGAGGTTTATGAGTCTTGTAACTATATAACTCAGACAGGAGGTTTATGAGTCTTGTAACTATATAACTCAGACAGGAGGTTTATGAGTCTTGTAACTATATAACTCAGACAGGAGGTTTATGAGTCTTGTAACTATATAACTCAGACACGTCTATGAGTCTTGTAACTATATAACTCAGACACGTCTATGAGTCTTGTAACTATATAACTCAGACACGTCTATGAGTCTTGTAACTATATAACTCAGACACGTCTATGAGTCTTGTAACTATATAACTCAGACAGGAGGTTTATGAGTCTTGTAACTATATAACTCAGACAGGAGGTTTATGAGTCTTGTAACTATATAACTCAGACAGGAGGTTTATGAGTCTTGTAACTATATAACTCAGACACGTTTATGAGTCTTGTAACTATATAACTCAGACACGTCTATGAGTCTTGTAACTATATAACTCAGACACGTCTATGAGTCTTGTAACTATATAACTCAGACACGTCTATGAGTCTTGTAACTATATAACTCAGACACGTTTATGAGTCTTGTAACTATATAACTCAGACACGTCTATGAGTCTTGTAACTATATAACTCAGACACGTTTATGAGTCTTGTAACTATATAACTCAGGCAGGAGGTTTATGAGTCTTGTAACTATATAACTCAGACACGTTTATGAGTCTTGTAACTATATAACTCAGGCAGGAGGTTTATGAGTCTTGTAAATATATAACTCAGGCAGGAGGTTTATAAGTCTTGTAAATATATAACTCAGACACGTTTATGAGTCTTGTAAATATATAACTCAGGCAGGAGGTTTATGAGTCTTGTAAATATATAACTCAGGCAGGAGGTTTATGAGTCTTGTAAATATATAACTCAGGCAGGAGGTATATGAGTCTTGTAACTATATAACTCAGACACGTTTATGAGTCTTGTAACTATATAACTCAGACACGTTTATGAGTCTTGTAACTATATAACTCAGGCAGGAGGTTTATGAGTCTTGTAAATATATAACTCAGGCAGGAGGTTTATGAGTCTTGTAAATATATAACTCAGGCAGGAGGTTTATGAGTCTTGTAAATATATAACTCAGGCAGGAGGTATATGAGTCTTGTAACTATATAACTCAGACAGGAGGTTTATGAGTCTTGTAACTATATAACTCAGACACGTTTATGAGTCTTGTAACTATATAACTCAGACAGGAGGTTTATGAGTCTTGTAACTATGTAACTCAGACAGGAGGTTTATGAGTCTTGTAACTATATAACTCAGACACGTTTATGAGTCTTGTAACTATATAACTCAGGCAGGAGGTATATGAGTCTTGTAACTATATAACTCAGGCAGGAGGTTTATGAGTCTTGTAACTATGTAACTCAGACACGTTTATGAGTCTTGTAACTATATAACTCAGACACGTTTATGAGTCTTGTAACTATATAACTCAGACACGTTTATGAGTCTTGTAACTATATAACTCAGGCAGGAGTTTTATGAGTCTTGTAATTATATAACTCAGGCAGGAGGTTTATGAGTCTTGTAACTATGTAACTCAGACACATTTATGAGTCTTGTAACTATATAACTCAGACACGTTTATGAGTCTTGTAACTATATAACTCAGACACGTTTATGAGTCTTGTAACTATATAACTCAGACTCGTTTATGAGTCTTGTAACTATATAACTCAGGCAGGAGGTTTATGAGTCTTGTAAATATATAACTCAGGCAGGAGGTTTATGAGTCTTGTAAATATATAACTCAGGCAGGAGGTATATGAGTCTTGTAACTATATAACTCAGACACGTTTATGAGTCTTGTAACTATATAACTCAGACACGTTTATGAGTCTTGTAACTATATAACTCAGGCAGGAGGTTTATGAGTCTTGTAAATATATAACTCAGGCAGGAGGTTTATGAGTCTTGTAAATATATAACTCAGGCAGGAGGTTTATGAGTCTTGTAAATATATAACTCAGGCAGGAGGTATATGAGTCTTGTAACTATATAACTCAGACAGGAGGTTTATGAGTCTTGTAACTATATAACTCAGACACGTTTATGAGTCTTGTAACTATATAACTCAGACAGGAGGTTTATGAGTCTTGTAACTATGTAACTCAGACAGGAGGTTTATGAGTCTTGTAACTATATAACACAGACAGGAGGTTTATGAGTCTTGTAACAATATAACTCAGACAGGAGGTTTATGAGTCTTGTAACTATATAACTCAGACACGTTTATGAGTCTTGTAACTATATAACTCAGGCAGGAGGTTTATGAGTCTTGTAACTATATAACTCAGACACGTTTATGAGTCTTGTAACTATATAACTCAGACACGTCTATGAGCCTTGTAACTATATAACTCAGACACGTCTATGAGTCTTGTAACTATATAACTCAGGCAGGAGGTTTATGAGTCTTGTAACTATATAACTCAGGCAGGAGGTTTATGAGTCTTGTAACTATATAACTCAGGCAGGAGGTTTATGAGTCTTGTAACTATATAACTCAGGCAGGAGGTTTATGAGTCTTGTAAATATATAACTCAGACACGTCTATGAGTCTTGTAAATATATAACTCAGGCAGGAGTTTTATGAGTCTTGTAACTATGTAACTCAGACACGTTTATGAGTCTTGTAACTATGTAACTCAGACACGTTTATGAGTCTTGTAACTATATAACTCAGACACGTTTATGAGTCTTGTAACTATATAACTCAGGCAGGAGTTTTATGAGTCTTGTAACTATATAACTCAGGCAGGAGGTTTATGAGTCTTGTAACTATGTAACTCAGACACGTTTATGAGTCTTGTAACTATATAACTCAGACACGTTTATGAGTCTTGTAACTATATAACTCAGACACGTTTATGAGTCTTGTAACTATATAACTCAGGCAGGAGTTTTATGAGTCTTGTAATTATATAACTCAGGCAGGAGGTTTATGAGTCTTGTAACTATGTAACTCAGACACATTTATGAGTCTTGTAACTATATAACTCAGACACGTTTATGAGTCTTGTAACTATATAACTCAGACACGTTTATGAGTCTTGTAACTATATAACTCAGACTCGTTTATGAGTCTTGTAACTATATAACTCAGACACGTTTATGAGTCTTGTAACTATATAACTCAGACACGTCTATGAGTCTTGTAACTATATAATTCAGGTAGGAGGTATATGAGTCTTGTAACTATATTACTCAGACACGTTTATGAGTCTTGTAGCTATATAACTCAGACACGTCTATGAGTCTTGTAACTATATAACTCAGACACGTCTATGAGTCTTGTAACTATATAATTCAGGTAGGAGGTATATGAGTCTTGTAACTATATTACTCAGACACGTTTATGAGTCTTGTAACTATATAACTCAGATAGGAGGTTTATGAGTCTTGTAACTATATAACTGAGACACGTCTATGAGTCTTGTAACTATATAACTCAGACACGTCTATGAGTCTTGTAACTATATAATTCAGGCAGGAGGTATATGAGTCTTGTAACTATATAACTCAGACACGTTTATGAGTCTTGTAACTATATAACTCAGACACGTCTATGAGTCTTGTAACTATATAATTCAATAATTCAGGCAGGAGGTATATGAGTCTTGTAACTATATTACTCAGACACGTTTATGAGTCTTGTAGCTATATAACTCAGACACGTTTATGAGTCTTGTAGCTATATAACTCAGACACGTTTATGAGTCTTGTAACTATATAACTCAGGCAGGAGGTTTATGAGTCTTGTAACTATATAACTCAGGCAGGAGGTTTATGAGTCTTGTAACTATATAACTCAGGCAGGAGGTTTATGAGTCTTGTAAATATATAACTCAGACACGTCTATGAGTCTTGTAAATATATAACTCAGGCAGGAGTTTTATGAGTCTTGTAACTATGTAACTCAGACACGTTTATGAGTCTTGTAACTATGTAACTCAGACACGTTTATGAGTCTTGTAACTATATAACTCAGACACGTCTATGAGTCTTGTAACTATATAACTCAGGCAGGAGGTTTATGAGTCTTGTAAATATATAACTCAGGCAGGAGGTTTATGAGTCTTGTAACTATATAACTCAGACACGTTTATGAGTCTTGTAACTATATAACTCAGGCAGGAGTTTTATGAGTCTTGTAACTATGTAACTCAGACACGTTTATGAGTCTTGTAACTATGTAACTCAGACACGTTTATGAGTCTTGTAACTATATAACTCAGACACGTCTATGAGTCTTGTAACTATATAACTCAGGCAGGAGTTTTATGAGTCTTGTAACTATGTAACTCAGACACGTTTATGAGTCTTGTAACTATGTAACTCAGACACGTTTATGAGTCTTGTAACTATATAACTCAGACACGTCTATGAGTCTTGTAACTATATAACTCAGGCAGGAGGTTTATGAGTCTTGTAAATATATAACTCAGGCAGGAGGTTTATGAGTCTTGTAACTATATAACTCAGACACGTTTATGAGTCTTGTAACTATATAACTCAGGCAGGAGTTTTATGAGTCTTGTAAATATATAACTCAGGCAGGAGGTTTATGAGTCTTGTAACTATATAACTCAGACACGTCTATGAGTCTTGTAACTATATAACTCAGGCAGGAGGTTTATGAGTCTTGTAACTATATAACTCAGACACGTTTATGAGTCTTGTAACTATATAACTCAGGCAGGAGTTTTATGAGTCTTGTAACTATATAACTCAGGCAGGAGGTTTATGAGTCTTGTAACTATGTAACTCAGACACGTTTATGAGTCTTGTAACTATATAACTCAGACACGTTTATGAGTCTTGTAACTATATAACTCAGACACGTTTATGAGTCTTGTAACTATATAACTCAGGCAGGAGTTTTATGAGTCTTGTAATTATATAACTCAGGCAGGAGGTTTATGAGTCTTGTAACTATGTAACTCAGACACGTTTATGAGTCTTGTAACTATATAACTCAGACACGTTTATGAGTCTTGTAACTATATAACTCAGACTCGTTTATGAGTCTTGTAACTATATAACTCAGACTTGTTTATGAGTCTTGTAACTATATAACTCAGACACGTCTATGAGTCTTGTAACTATATAATTCAGGTAGGAGGTATATGAGTCTTGTAACTATATTACTCAGACACGTTTATGAGTCTTGTAGCTATATAACTCAGACACGTCTATGAGTCTTGTAACTATATAACTCAGACACGTCTATGAGTCTTGTAACTATATAATTCAGGTAGGAGGTATATGAGTCTTGTAACTATATTACTCAGACACGTTTATGAGTCTTGTAACTATATAACTCAGATAGGAGGTTTATGAGTCTTGTAACTATATAACTGAGACACGTCTATGAGTCTTGTAACTATATAACTCAGACACGTCTATGAGTCTTGTAACTATATAATTCAGGCAGGAGGTATATGAGTCTTGTAACTATATAACTCAGACACGTTTATGAGTCTTGTAACTATATAACTCAGACACGTCTATGAGTCTTGTAACTATATAATTCAATAATTCAGGCAGGAGGTATATGAGTCTTGTAACTATATTACTCAGACACGTTTATGAGTCTTGTAGCTATATAACTCAGACACGTTTATGAGTCTTGTAGCTATATAACTCAGACACGTTTATGAGTCTTGTAACTATATAACTCAGACACGTTTATGAGTCTTGTAACTATATAACTCAGACACGTCTATGAGTCTTGTAACTGTATAACTCAGACACGTCTATGAGTCTTGTAACTATTTAATTCAGGCAGGAGGTATATGAGTCTTGTAACTATATTACTCAGACACGTTTATGAGTCTTGTAACTATATAACTCAGACAGGTTCATGAGTCTTGTAACTATATAACTCAGACACGTCTATGAGTCTTGTATCTATATAATTCAGGCAGGAGGTATATGAGTCTTGTAACTATATAACTCAGACACGTTTATTAGTCTTGTAACTATATAACTCAGGCAGGAGGTTTATGAGTCTTGTAACTATATAACTCAGACAGGAGGTTTATGAGTCTTGTAACTATATAACTCAGACAGGAGGTTTATGAGTCTTGTAACTATATAACTCAGACAGGAGGTTTATGAGTCTTGTAACTATATAACTCAGACAGGAGGTTTATGAGTCTTGTAACTATATAACTCAGACACGTTTATGAGTCTTGTAACTATATAACTCAGACACGTTTATGAGTCTTGTAGCTATATAACTCAGACACGTTTATGAGTCTTGTAACTATATAACTCAGACACGTTTATGAGTCTTGTAACTATATAACTCAGACACGTTTATGAGTCTTGTAACTATATAACTCAGACACGTCTATGAGTCTTGTAACTATATAACTCAGACACGTCTATGAGTCTTGTAACTATATAATTCAGGCAGGAGGTATATGAGTCTTGTAACTATATTACTCAGACACGTTTATGAGTCTTGTAACTATATAACTCAGACAGGAGGTTTATGAGTCTTGTAACTATATAACTGAGACACGTCTATGAGACTTGTAACTATATAACTCAGACACGTCTATGAGTCTTGTAACTATATAATTCAGGCAGGAGGTATATGAGTCTTGTAACTATATAACTCAGACACATCTATGAGTCTTGTAACTATATAACTCAGACACGTCTATGAGTCTTGTAACTATATAACTCAGACAAGTCTATGAGTCTTGTAACTATATAACTCAGACACGTTTATGAGTCTTGTAACTACTATTCACTCATGGCGAGTGAGTCTGTATTTCTTAGTCACTGATTATTCAGTGTTTTGGTCAGTTTATCTCCAGGTCATGGCATCTACCTGTTGTACTCGCCAGACTACTGTGTCACCATCTATCTCTTCTACACTAGATAGACGTGTGGAAAGGCATCATATCTCCTGATTATTCCCAGGCAGTGTTTTCATCATATCAGTCCAGCTGTATGCAATCATTTCAATCACAATAATAATCATTCATTTTCATGAAGATGACAATCATCAGTGTGCGTTGAGACAAGGACGACAGGAATGAGGAAACGCGTGTATTTTCCCACTTGAGAGACCGGCGTTGTCACGGCGTTGTCACGGCGTTGCCACGGCGTTGCCACGGGTGACGGAGACGGCAGCTTTCGGGACCACATTAATCGTCAACCCCATCAAGATGAAACACAAACACAATCAAAAAAGTCCCATCCTGTTTCTGTCTGTACAAGAAATCGTCTCCTCACACTGCCAATCTCCTGTCTCTACAAAAATGAATCTGATGAGAGATGGAGAGAGAGAGAGAGAGAGAGAGAGAGAGAGAGAGAGAGAGAGAGAGAGAGAGAGAGAGAGAGAGAGAGAGAGAAAGAGAGAGAGAAAGAGAGAGAGAGAGAGAGAGAGAGAGAGAGAGAGAGAGAGAGAGAGAGAGAGAGAGAGAGAGAAGAGAGAGAGAGAGAGAGAGAGAGAGAGAGAGAGAGAGAGAGAGAGAGAGATCATTTTTTAAATCTCTATTTTAACAAGGAAGACATTGCCCTTGTTATTTCAAAGAGATCACACGCTGAAATAAAATTGTGATTAAATGCATCAGCGATGGCATTTGTTTACGCAATGAGGCCGGAGTCTGGATGAATTTGTTGTGGCAGAGAGGAGGAATTAGAACCCTTCAGGGATTTGACAGTTTTCCAGGATGTTGTGCGGGTTCCCATTACAATCCCGAAACAACGATGGCATAATAATCCAATCTAATCCCATTGTGTTTCCCACATGCGCCGAATACAACAGGTGTTGACCTTACAGTGAAATGCTTCCTTCCTTTAGCCCTTAACCAACAATGCAGTTTAAAGAAAATACCTCAAAAAAAGTAACAGAAAAGAATAACAAATAATTAAAGAGCAGCAGTAAATAACAATAGTGGGACTATTTACAGGGGTACCAGTACCGAGTCAATGTGGAGGCTATATACAGGGGGTACCAGTACCTAGTCAATGTGGAGGCTATATACAGGGGGTACCAGTACCTAGTCAATGTGGAGGCTATATACAGGGTGTTACGGTACAGAGTCAATGTGGAGGCTATATACAGGGTGTTACGGTACAGAGTCAATGTGGAGGCTATATACAGGGTGTAACGGTACAGAGTCAATGTGGAGGCTATATACAGGGTATTACGGTACAGAGTCAATGTGGAGGCTATATACAGGGGGTACCAGTACCTAGTCAATGTGGAGGCTATATACAGGGTGTTACGGTACAGAGTCAATGTGGAGGCTATATACAGGGTGTTACGGTACAGAGTCAATGTGGAGGCTATATACAGGGTGTAACGGTACAGAGTCAATGTGGAGGCTATATACAGGGTATTACGGTACAGAGTCAATGTGTACCGTAGTCAATGTGTACCGAGTCAATGTGGAGGCTATATACAGGGGTACCAGTACCTAGTCAATGTGGAGGCTATATACAGGCTATATACAGGGTGGTACGGTACCGAGTCAATGTGGAGGCTATACAGGGGGTACCAGTACCTAGTCAATGTGGAGGCTATATACAGGGGGTACCAGTACAGAGTCAATGTGAAGGCTATATACAGGGGGTACCGGTACAGAGTCAATGTGGAGGCTATATACAGGGTGTACCGGTACAGAGTCAATGTGGAGGCTATATACAGAGGGTACCAGTACAGAGTCAATGTGAAGGCTATATACAGGGTGTTACGGTACAGAGTCAATGTGGAGGCTATATACAGGGTATTACGGTACAGAGTCAAGACTATATACAGGGTGTTACGGTACAGAGTCAGTGTGGAGGCTATATACAGGGGCTACCGGTACAGAGTCAATGTGGAGGCTATATACAGGGTGTTACGGTACCGAGTCAATGTGGAGGCTATATACAGGGGTACCAGTACCTAGTCAATGTGGAGGCTATAAACAGGGGGTACCAGTACAGAGTCAATGTGGAGGCTATATACAGGGTGTTACGGTACAGAGTCAGTGTGGAGGCTATATACAGGGTGTTACGGTACCGAGTCAATTTGGAGGCTATATACAGGCGGTACCAGTACAGAGTCAATGTGGAGGCTATATACAGGGTGTTAAGGTACAGAGTCAGTGTGGAGGCTATATACAGGGTGTTACAGTACCGAGTCAATGTGGAGGCTATATACAGGGTGTACCAGTACCTAGTCAATGTGGAGGCTATATACAGGGGGTACCAGTACAGAGTCAATGTGGAGGCTATATACAGGGGGTACCGGTACAGAGTCAATGTGGAGGCTATATACAGGGGGTACCAGTACCTAGTCAATGTGGAGGCTATATACAGGGGGTACCAGTACCTAGTCAATGTGGAGGCTATATACAGGGGGTACCAGTACCTAGTCAATGTGGAGGCTATATACAGGGGTACCGGTACAGAGTCAATGTGGAGGCTATATACAGGGGGTACCAGTACCGAGTCAATGTGGAGGCTATATACAGGGGGTACCGGTACAGAGTCAATGTGGAGGCTATATACAGGGGGTACCAGTATCAAGTCAATGTGGAGGCTATATACAGGGGGTACCAGTACCGAGTCAATGTGGAGGCTATATACAGGGGGTACCAGTACCGAGTCAATGTGGAGGCTATATACAGGGGGTACCAGTACCGAGTCAATGTGGAGGCTATATACAGGGGGTACCGGTACAGAGTCAATGTGGAGGCTAAATACAGGGTGTTCCAGTACCGAGTCAATGTGGAGGCTATATACAGGGGGTACCAGTACCTCGTCAATGTGGAGGCTATATACAGGGGGTACCGGTACAGAGTCAATGTGGAGGCTATATACAGGGGGTACCAGTACAGAGTCAATGTGGAGGCTATATACAGGGGGTTCCAGTACCGAGTCAATGTGGAGGCTATATACAGGGGGTACCAGTACCGAGTCAATGTGGAGGCTATATACAGGGGGTACCAGTACCTCGTCAATGTGGAGGCTA
Source organism: Oncorhynchus masou masou (assembly GCF_036934945.1). Lineage (NCBI taxonomy): Eukaryota > Metazoa > Chordata > Actinopteri > Salmoniformes > Salmonidae > Oncorhynchus > Oncorhynchus masou. The sequence continues at coordinate 3,680,855 of NC_088220.1, forward strand.
TATACAGGGGGTACCGGTACAGAGTCAATGTGGAGGCTATATACAGGGGGTACCGGTACAGAGTCAATGTGGAGGCTATATACAGGGGGTACCGGTACAGAGTCATTGTGGAGGCTATTGACATGGGGTACCAGTACCTCGACAATGTGGAGGCTATATACAGGGGGTACCAGTACCTGGTCAATGTGGAGGCTATATAAAGGGGGTACCGGTACAGAGTCAATGTGGAGGCGATATACAGGGTGTAACGGTACAGAGTCAATGTGGAGGCTATATACAGGGTATTACGGTACAGAGTCAATGTGGAGGCTATATACAGGGGGTACCAGTACCTAGTCAATGTGGAGGCTATATACAGGGTGTTACGGTACAGAGTCAATGTGGAGGCTATATACAGGGTGTTACGGTACAGAGTCAATGTGGAGGCTATATACAGGGTGTAACGGTACAGAGTCAATGTGGAGGCTATATACAGGGTATTACGGTACAGAGTCAATGTGTACCGTAGTCAATGTGTACCGAGTCAATGTGGAGGCTATATACAGGGGGTACCAGTACCTAGTCAATGTGGAGGCTATATACAGGCTATATACAGGGTGGTACGGTACCGAGTCAATGTGGAGGCTATACAGGGGGTACCAGTACCTAGTCAATGTGGAGGCTATATACAGGGGGTACCAGTACAGAGTCAATGTGAAGGCTATATACAGGGGGTACCGGTACAGAGTCAATGTGGAGGCTATATACAGGGTGTACCGGTACAGAGTCAATGTGGAGGCTATATACAGAGGGTACCAGTACAGAGTCAATGTGAAGGCTATATACAGGGTGTTACGGTACAGAGTCAATGTGGAGGCTATATACAGGGTATTACGGTACAGAGTCAAGACTATATACAGGGTGTTACGGTACAGAGTCAGTGTGGAGGCTATATACAGGGGCTACCGGTACAGAGTCAATGTGGAGGCTATATACAGGGTGTTACGGTACCGAGTCAATGTGGAGGCTATATACAGGGGGTACCAGTACCTAGTCAATGTGGAGGCTATAAACAGGGGGTACCAGTACAGAGTCAATGTGGAGGCTATATACAGGGTGTTACGGTACAGAGTCAGTGTGGAGGCTATATACAGGGTGTTACGGTACCGAGTCAATTTGGAGGCTATATACAGGCGGTACCAGTACAGAGTCAATGTGGAGGCTATATACAGGGTGTTAAGGTACAGAGTCAGTGTGGAGGCTATATACAGGGTGTTACAGTACCGAGTCAATGTGGAGGCTATATACAGGGTGTACCAGTACCTAGTCAATGTGGAGGCTATATACAGGGGTACCAGTACAGAGTCAATGTGGAGGCTATATACAGGGGTACCGGTACAGAGTCAATGTGGAGGCTATATACAGGGGGTACCAGTACCTAGTCAATGTGGAGGCTATATACAGGGGTACCAGTACCTAGTCAATGTGGAGGCTATATACAGGGGTACCAGTACCTAGTCAATGTGGAGGCTATATACAGGGGTACCGGTACAGAGTCAATGTGGAGGCTATATACAGGGGGTACCAGTACCGAGTCAATGTGGAGGCTATATACAGGGGGTACCGGTACAGAGTCAATGTGGAGGCTATATACAGGGGGTACCAGTATCAAGTCAATGTGGAGGCTATATACAGGGGGTACCAGTACCGAGTCAATGTGGAGGCTATATACAGGGGGTACCAGTACCGAGTCAATGTGGAGGCTATATACAGGGGGTACCAGTACCGAGTCAATGTGGAGGCTATATACAGGGGGTACCGGTACAGAGTCAATGTGGAGGCTAAATACAGGGTGTTCCAGTACAGAGTCAATGTGGAGGCTATATACAGGGGGTACCAGTACCTCGTCAATGTGGAGGCTATATACAGGGGGTACCGGTACAGAGTCAATGTGGAGGCTATATACAGGGGGTACCAGTACAGAGTCAATGTGGAGGCTATATACAGGGGGTTCCAGTACCGAGTCAATGTGGAGGCTATATACAGGGGGTACCAGTACCTCGTCAATGTGGAGGCTATATACAGGGGGTACCGGTACAGAGTCAATGTGGAGGCTATATACAGGGGGTACCGGTACAGAGTCAATGTGGAGGCTATATACAGGGGGTACCGGTACAGAGTCATTGTGGAGGCTATTGACATGGGGTACCAGTACCTCGTCAATGTGGAGGCTATATACAGGGGGTACCAGTACCTGGTCAATGTGGAGGCTATATAAAGGGGGTACCGGTACAGAGTCAATGTGGAGGCGATATACAGGGTGTTACGGTACAGAGTCAATGTGGAGGCTATATACAGGGTGTTACGGTACAGAGTCAATGTGGAGGCTCTATACAGGGGGTACCGTTACAGAGTCAATGTGGAGGCTATATACAGGGTGTTACGGTACAGTGTCAATGTGGAGGCTATATACAGGGGGTACCGGTACAGTGTCAATGTGGAGGCTATATACAGGGTGTTACGGTACAGAGTCAATGTGGAGGCTATATACAGGGTGTTACGGTACAGTGTCAATGTGGAGGCTATATACAGGGGGTACCGGTACAGAGTAAACAGATTATAACAGAGAGTAGAAGCAGTGTAAAATAATGGGGGGGGGGGGTCAATGTAAATAGTCTGGTGGCCATTAGATGTTAGATGTTCAGGAGTCTTATGACTTGAGGGTAGAAGCTGTTTAGAAGACTCTTTGACCTAGACTGTCCTAGACTTGGCGCTCCGGTAACGCTTGTCGTGCAGTAGCAGAGAGGACAGTCTATGACTCGGGTGGCTGGATTCTTTGACAATGTTTACCGCCTGGTATAGAGGTCCTGGATGGCCTTATTGATGAGCTTTGAGGGCACTGTGGTGTTGAACGCTGAGCTATAGTCAATGAACAGCATTCTCACATAGGTGTTCCTTTTGTCCAGGTGGGAAAGGGTAGTGTGGAGTGCAATAGAGATTGTGTCATCTGTGGATCTGTTGGGGCGGTATGCACATTGGAGTGGGTCTAGGGTTTCTGGGATAATGCTGTTGATGTGAGCCATGACTAACCTTTCAAAGCACTTCATGGCTACAGACATGAGTGCTACGGGTCAGTAGTCATTTAGGCAGCTTACCGTAGTGTTCTTGGGCACAGGGACTATGGTGGTCTGCTTGAAACATGTTGGTATTACAGACTCAGACAGGGAGAGGTTGAAAATGTCAGTGAAGACACTTGCCAGTTGGTCAGCGCATGCTCGGAGTACACGTCCTATTGATCTGTTTGGCCCTGCAGCCTTGAGGATGTTGACCTGTTTAAAGGTCTTACTCACATCAAATCTAATGTTATTAGTCACATGCGCTGAATACAACAGGTGTAGTAGACCTTACAGTGAAATGCTGAATACAACAGGTGTAGTAGACCTCACAGTGAAATGCTGAATACAACAGGTGTAGTAGACCTCACAGTGAAATGCTGAATACAACAGGTGTAGTAGACCTTACAGTGAAATGCTGAATACAACAGGTGTAGTAGACCTTACAGTGAAATGCTGAATACAACAGGTGTAGTAGACCTTACAGTGAAATGCTTACTTACTAGCCCCTTAACCAACAATGCAGATTTAAAAATGCAGATAAGAGAAAGTAATTATTTTATATATTTAACAAGGCAAGTCAGTTAAGAACAAATTGTTATTTTCAATGACGGCCTTGGAACAGTGGGTTAACTGCCTGTTCAGGGGCAGAACGACAGAATTGTACCTTGTCAGCTCGGGGGTTTGAACTTGCAACCTTCTGGTTACTAGTCCAATGCTCTAACCACTAGGCTATCCTGCCAACCCCTAATTAAAGAGTAGCAATAAAATAACAATAGCGAGACTATATACAGGGAGAGCTACGGAGAGCGTGATCACACAGCCGTCCGGAACAGCTGGTGCTCTCGTGCATGTTTCAGTGTTACTTGCCTCGAAGCGTGCATAGAAGTAATTTAGCTCATCTGGTAGGCTTGTGTCACTGGGCAGCTTGCGGCTGTGCTTCCCTTTGTAGTCTGTAATAGTTTGCAAGCTGAAGCACCGAATAACTGATGAATCCTGTTGAATATGGCCGGTGTCACAATAAACGTTGGCAAAGAAAAGTAATGAAATTGTTGCCAGCAGCACAGTTACAGTCACCAACGCTCTGGATAACATGAAAACAGCCTAATCAGCTCTGCTACGATGAGTAGAATGGTCAGAGTGAGGTGTTCTCTCATTTGAGTCTGGAAGTAGCTAGCAAGCTCGCCAACGTTAGCCAGTTAGCTTGGGTGCTTGACTGCCGTTTTGAGGTCATAACGGATCAACTCTACTCCTCCGCCAGAGCGTCCAGTGTCTCTGAACAGACAATCTGACAACTCTCTGGATTTACCAAACGCCCAAAGCTTTGAATTTACGAACACACCTAAAATCATAAAATGTCTAGCTACACATTTGTTATGCTAACAAGCTAGCAAGAGGTTGCATAGCAACATCATTAACTTCCAGTAGAAAGGTGAAGAGCTAGTACGCTCAACTGAAACAATTCTGATAGTTTACAGTATACTAAAAGTAGCTAATAGTATATAGTATGTTGTTTAGACTCATTAAGTATGTGGTATACAGTATGTTAGTATGGGTATTCAAACACAGCGCAGGGTTTCAGCATAGGGTTTCACCACAGGGTTTCAGCACAGGGTCTAATATAACGAATACACGGCCAGCTATCATGTGAGATAATCAGTATCGGTTAATGTGGTGTCTTAGTAATGTGGTGTCTTTGTAACGTGGTGCCTTAGTAATGTGGTGTCTTAGTAATGTGGTGTCTTTGTAACGTGGTGCCTTAGTAATGTGGTGTCTTAGTAATGTGGTGCCTTAGTAATGTGGTGTCTTAGTAATGTGGTGCCTTAGTAATGTGGTGTCTTAGTAATGTGGTGCCTTAGTAATGTGGTGTCTTAGTGTCTTAGTAATGTGGTGTCTTAGTAATGTGGTGTCTTAGTGTCTTAGTGTCTTAGTAATGTGTTGTCTTAGTAATGTGGTGTCTTAGTGTCTTAGTAATGTGGTGTATTAGTGTCTTAGTAATGTGGTTTCTTAGTATTGTGGTGTATTAGTGTCTTAGTAATGTGGTGCCTTATTAACGTGGTGTCTTAGTAATGTGGTGTCTTAGTAATGTGGTGTATTAGTGTCTTAGTAATGTGGTGTATTAGTGTCTTAGTAAGGTGGTGTCTTAGTAATGTGGTGTCTTAGTAATGTGGTGCCTTAGTGTCTTAGTAATGTGGTGCCTTAGTAATGTGGTGTCTTAGTAATGTGGTGACTTAGTAATGTGGTGTATTAGTGTCTTAGTAATGTGGTGTATTAGTGTCTTAGTAATGTGGTGTCTTAGTAATGTGGTGTCTCAGTAATGTGGTGCCTTAGTAATGTGGTGTCTTAGTAATGTGGTGTCTTAGTAATGTGGTGCCTTAGTGTCTTATTAATGTGGTGCCTTAGTAATGTGGTGTCTTAGTAATGTGGTGACTTAGTAATGTGGTGTATTAGTGTCTTAGTAATGTGGTGTATTAGTGTCTTAGTAATGTGGTGTCTTAGTAATGTGGTGTCTCAGTAATGTGGTGCCTTAGTAATGTGGTGTCTTAGTAATGTGGTGTCTTAGTAATGTGGTGCCTTAGTGTCTTAGTAATGTGGTGCCTTAGTAATGTGGTGTCGTAGTGTCTTAGTAATGTGGTGCCTTAGTAACGTGGTGTCTTAGTAATGTGGTGTCTTAGTAATGTGGTTCCTTTGTAATGTGGTGTCTTAGTAATGTGGTGACTTAGTAATGTGGTGTCTTAGTAATGTGGTGTCTTAGTAATGTGGTGCCTTATTAATGTGGTGTCTTAGTAACGTGGTGTATTAGTAATGTGGTGCCTTAGTAATGTGGTGCCTTAGTAACGTGGTGTCTTAGTAATGTGATGTCTTAATATTTTGATGTCCTAGTATAACACTAGGGTTGATGGGTTCCTTCACTAGCAGTTTTTGGTTTGTTGATACAATTAATTGATTTTCACTATAATTAGTCATCAATACATTACTGTACTAACTGAGGGAAGGGACTAGTTTCCCTGCTTAATTTACTTATCAGCTTAGGTACACAGAGACAGAGAGAGCGAGAGAGAGGGAGCGAGAGAGACAGAGAGAGAGAGAGAGAGAGAAAGAGAGAGAGAGCGAGAGAGTGTGAGAGAGAAGGAGCGAGAGAGATCGAGAGAGAGAGAGACAGAGAGAGAGGGAGAGCGAGAGAGAGAGAGGTAGAGGGAGAGAGAGAGAGGTAGAGGGAGAGAGAGAGAGACACAGAGAGAGAGAGAGAGAGAGAGAGACAGAGAGAATCGTCTAACTGGTGATGTGAATTGAGTAGCATGACGTTGTTGAAATTGCTTATGTTTATTAATAATACCTTAGGCTGGCATCCAATCAATGATGCTCATCTGGGACACGCTACTGTAAAAATCGAACACTCCCTGGAAAATCTATCTGGATGTGATCGAATACTGACCTTTCATTTGTAACAGGCACTAACAGGCTTTAACGAGAACAATTCCAACCGTTTCGTAATATTCGATTCACATCAACAGTTAGACACTTTAAAATTCTGTCTTCCTCAGAATAACGTTGCCGGGGGAGATGGTTGCCATGTTTACGATCTCCTAACCAGTTGTGTGTTTTTTTCTCGTTATTTGTAACTTATTTTGTCCATAATGTTTCTGCCACCACCTCTTATGACCAAAAATAGTTTCTAGATATCAGGACAGCGATCCTTCACCTCTTACCGGAGGAATTCTTATTCTCCAACGAGTAGGAAGGATTTATTTCAGACTCCCGACAATCCCCGTCATTCGCAGGAGAAAGAGAAGGAGATATCGGGGGATGGAGATTGGTCTTGTAAGGATCCTACGGCGAGTGGGTAATCTGCCTTCACCATCGGTCCTATTAGCCAACGTACAATCAATGGATAATAAAATAGACTAAATACGATCACGTATATCCTACCAACGGAACATTAAAAATGGTAATATCTTATGTTTCACCAACTCGTGGCTGAACGACGACATGAATAACATACATCTGGCGGGTTTCAAGCTTTTTCGGCAGGGTGGTGTCACACCCTGACCATAGTTTGCTTTGTATGTTTATATGTTTTGTTTGGTCAGGGTGTGATCTGAGTGGGCATTCTATGTTGTGTGTCTAGTTTGTCTGTTTCTGTGTTTGGCCTGATATGGTTCTCAATCAGAGGCAGGTGTTAGTCATTGTCTCTGATTGGGAACCATATTTAGGTAGCCTGTTTGGTGTTGGGTTTTGTGGGTGATTGTTCCTTTTCCTGTCCTTATGTCTGTCGTGTGCTAGTTTGCACCAGTATTAGGCTGTTTCGGTTTTCTTGTTACGTTGTTGTTTTGTATTTGATTCGTGTTTACTTTTGTTTCATTAAACATGGATCACAATAGACACGCCGCATTTTGGTCCGACTCTCTTTCACCTACAGGAAACCGTGACAGGTAGAACAGCCACCTCTGGTAAGACAAGGGGTCTATGTATATTTATAAACAACAGCTTGTGCACAAAATCTAAGGAAATCTATCGCGTTTCATTTAAGACCCAGATGCAGACAGTGTCGAAGAAACAACCGTTTATTTCTAAAACAGGGGCAAGCAAATGAAAGGTCAAAAGCAGGCAGGGTTCAATAATCCAGAGAAGGTGCAAAGGGTCCAGAATGGCAGGCAGGCTCAGGCTCAGGCTCAGGCTCAGGCTCAGGCTCAGGCTCAGGCTCAGGGTCAGGGACAGGCTCAGGCTCAGGGACAGGCTCAGGCTCAGGCTCAGGGACAGGCTCAGGGTCAGGGACAGGCTCAGGGTCAGGGACAGGCTCAGGCTCAGGCTCAGGGACAGGCTCAGGGTCAGGGACAGGCTCAGGGTCAGGGACAGGCTCAGGGTCAGGCTCAGGGGCAGGCAGGCAGGCTCAGGGTCAGGGGCAGGCAGGCTCAGGCTCAGGCAGGCTCAGGGACAGGCTCAGGGTCAGGACAGGCAGGGTCAGGGTCAGGGCAGGCAGGGTCAGGGCAGACAGGCTCAGGGTCAGGGTCAGGGCAGACAGAACGGTCAAATCCGGGGAGGACTAGAAAACAGGATCAAGAAACAGACAGGAGCCAGGGAACAAATGCTGGAAGGTTTCACGAATGAAAAAAGAACTGGCAACAGACAAACAGAGAACACAGGTATACAGAGGATATGGGGACAAATGGGCAACATATGGGGGTGAAGACAAGCACAAAGACAAGTGAAACAGATCAGGGTGTGACAAAGTCTCAAGGTTTTGCTTGCCTGAGGTAGACCACACTATTTACCAAGAGTGTTTTCATCTATATTCTTTGTAGCTGTCTATTTCCCACCACAACGCGATGCTGGCACTCGACCAGCTGTATAAGGCCATAAGCAAACAGGAAAACGCTCATCCAGAGGCAGCACTCCTAGTGGCCGGGGACTTTAATGCAGGGACACTTATCTAATTCATACCTGGAGGTTACGTATGCAACCAGAGGAAAACAAACTCTAGACTACCTTTACATCACACACAGAGATGCATACAAAGCTCTCCCCCACCCTCCATTTGGCAAATCTGACCATAATTCTATCCTCCTGATTCCTGCTTACAAGCAAAAACTAAAGCAGGAAGTACCAGTGACTCAGTCAATTGGAAAGTGGTCAGATGCTAAACTAGACTGGAATATGTCCCTGGATTCTTCCGATGGCATTGAGGAGTACATCACATCAGTCACTGGCTTTATCAATAAGTGCATTGATGACGTCTTCCCAACAGTGACCGTCCGTACATACTCCAACCAGAAGCCATGGATTTCAGGCAACATTCCCACTGAGCTAAAGGGTAGAGCTGCCGCTTTCACGGAGCAGGACTCTAACACGGAAGCTTATAAGATATTCCGCTATGCCCTCAGGCAAACCGTCCATACAGGACTAAGATTGAATCGTACTACACCAACGCTCCGACGCTCATCGGATCTTGCATGGCTTGCAAACAATTACAGATGACAAAGGCGAAGCACAGCCACGAGCTGCCTTGTGTCACGAGCGTACCAGACGAGCTAAATTACTTCTATGCTCGCTTCGAGGCAAGCAACACTGAGGCATGCATGAGAGCATCAGCTGTTCCGGACCACTGTGTGATCACACTCTCTGTAGTCGATTTGGGCAGGATCTTTAACATCCACAAGGCCGCAGGGCCAGACGGATTACCAGGACGTGTACTCCAAGCATGCACACGGCAAGTGGTACCAGAGCGCCAAAAGGCTTCTTAACAGCTTCTACCTCCAAGCCATAAAACTCCTGAACAGCTAATCAAAGGGCTACCCAGACCCCCTTTTGCAATGCTGCTACTCTGTTTATTATCTATGCATAGTCACTTTAACTCTACCTACATGTACATATTACCTCAATTACCTCACCTAACCGGTGCCCGCACACATTGACTCTGTACCGGTACCCCCTGTATATAGCCTCCACATTGACTCTGTACTGTAACACCCTGTATATAGCCTCCACATTGACTCTGCTCCTTACGCCGCCGACCTCCGACTGGGGACCCTAGAAATGGGTCCCAAATGGACAGGAGATTCCGGCAGCGCCGGACAGGCAGGAGACGCCGGCGGCTTCGGAGTGAAGGACGGCTCTGGCAGCTCCTGGCTGACTGACGGCTCTGGAAGCTTCTGGCTGGCTGATGGCTCTGGCAGCTCCTGGCTGACTGACGGCTCTGGAAGCTCCTGGCTGGCTGATGGCTCTGGCAGCTCCTGGCTGACTGACGGCTCTGGCAGCTCCTGGCTGACAGGCGGGTCTGGCAGCTCCTGGCTGGCTGACGGCTCTGGAAGCTCCTGGCTGACTGGCGGCTCAGGACAGACTGGCTGCTCTGGCGGCTCAGGACAGACTGGTGGCTCTAGCGGCTCAGGACAGAGGGGAGACTCTGGCAGCTCAGTAAAAACGGGAGACTCTGGCGGCTCAGGACAGACGGGAGACTCTGGCAGCTCAGTACAGACAGGAGACTCTGACAGCGCTGGGCAGGAGGAAGGCTCTATAGCCTCCACATTGACTCTGTACCGGTACCCCCTGTATATAGCCTCCACATTGACTCTGTACCGGTACCCCCTGTATATAGCCTCCACATTGACTCTGTACCGTAACACCCTGTATATAGCATCCACATTGACTCTGTACCGGTACCCCCTGTATATAGTCTCCACATTGACTCTGTACCGGTACCCCCTGTATATAGTCTCCCAATTGTTATTTTAATCTTTAATTATGTGTATTTTTTATATTCTATTTTTTTTTAACGTAACACTTATTTTTCTTAAAACGCCTTAAAGCCTTAAAATGTTGGTTAAGGGTTTGTAAGTCACCATTTCACTGTAAAGGTTCTATGCCTGTTGTATTCGGGGACATGTGACAAATGAAATGTGATTTGTTAAGCCATGAACAGGAGATATAGTAACAGTAATATTGAACCAGGAAGTGAAACCGCTGTTATCATGGTGTCGTCGCATTCTTCAAAGGCTTTTGTCCTCACACACACACGCACACGCACACACACACACGGACACACGGACACACACACACGGACACACACACACGGACACACGGACACACACACACGGACACACGGACACACACGGACACACACACACGGACACACACACACACACACACACACACACACACACACACACACACACACACACACACACACACACACACACACACACACACACACACACACACACACACACACACACACACACACACACACACACACACACACACACATATGCTGTAGCCCTAACAGTGGTTTACTGTGGAAAAGGCATTATACTTGTCACTCAAACAGCACCTGTGTTCCAGCTGGAAGTCGGAACGTCTGAGTCCCAATAAACACCCTATCCGTACTGCACTACTTTAGGCCAGGGCCCATAGGGTAGAGCATATAGGGTGCCGTTCAGGATCCAGCCTGTCTGTCCTTTGATTGGTTGTATTTATTTACCTTTCTCTATGGTTGACTCCTCGCAAGGAGAGAGATTGATTACCAATACGATCTGTCTATGCTTGACTTGTAGGAGTGTGTGTGTGTGTGTGTGTGTGTGTGTGTGTGTGTGTGTGTGTGTGTGTGTGTGTGTGTGTGTGTGTGTGTGTGTGTGTGTGTGTGTGTGTGTGTGTGTGTGTGTGTGAATGCTTGGTGATATTTACCCTTCTAAATGAACTAAATTGATGATTCTATGGAATGATCTCCTTCTCTGTCCCATGATCCTTGGTTCTAGTGAGCTTTAAGATGTGAAATACCTGCTCGGAGGCAGGTAGAGGTATTTCACGTCTAATAACATTACGGTCCTGGATAGTTATCCCGGAAACTGAGATTAGGGAGAGAGATGGGGGAAAATGAGAGAGAGAGATAAATTACACTCTCAGTGCACAGGGGGACAATCACCTACCTGAAGGTAACAGCATTACCTGTGGCATTACCCATAAGTCCCCTTAGACACAACTACGACAACATAACCAGCGAAAACGGGTCACAACTCCTGTCGGATGCTGTTTGTGTTTATTGTTTATGATAGGCTTCGGTGGGGACTCCAACAGTAGGTACACTTATAGCTCATCTCTAGGCAGTAGTACTATAGACTACTTTATCACTGACCTCAACTCAGAGTTTCTTCATGGTCAGTCTACTGACACGCCTATCAGATCACAGTAAAATCACAGTCTACTTGAACACAGAAATACTCAAACATCAAAGCCAAAGACCTGAATAATAATACACTAAACAAAAACGGAGAATTATCTATCCAAGACGGAAATGTATGGATAAACTTATCACTTATCATTTTGTCTCTGTAACAAAGAACACACAGCAAAAATATATACAATTCTTAGAATCAACTATTAAAGACCACCAGAACCCACTGGTTTCTCCAATTACATTGAATGAATTACAGGACAAAATAGGAACCCTCCAACCCCCAAAAATCTTGTGGAGTTGAATGAAATGACATGATAACATATACAGACCCCCAATTTGCACTCGGCTATACTACAACTCTTTAACATCATCCTCAGCTCTGGGATTTTCCACAACATTTGGAACAAAGGACTGATCACCCTAATACACAAAAGTGGGGACAAATTTCACCTCAATAACCACAGTGGGATATGCGTCAACAGTAACCTTGGGAAAATCCTCTGCATTATCATTAACAGCAGACTCGTACATTTCCTCTGTGAAAACAATGTACTGAGCAAATGTCAAATTGGCATTTTAACAAATTGCCGTACAACAGACCACGTATTCACCCTGCACAACCTAATTCACAACCAAACAAACCAAAACAAAGGCAAAGTCTTCTCATGCTTTGTTGATTCACTCAATTTGGCACGAGAATCTGCTATGCAAATGGATGGAGAGTGGTGTTGGGGAAAAAACATACCACATTATAAAATCACACTGACAACAACTGTACGGTTAAAACTGGCAAAAAAAACACACATTTCTTTCCACAGTGCCGTGGGGTGAGACAGGGATGCAGCTTGAGCCCCACCCTCTTCAATATATATATCAACAATTGGAGAGGGCTCTACAGTCTGCAGCACCAGGCCTCACCCTACTAGAATCTAAAGTCAAATGTCTACTGTTTGCTGATGATCTGGTGCTTCTGTCACCAACCAAGGAGGGTTTACAGCAGCACCTAGATCTTCTGCACAGATTCTGTCAGACCTGGGCCCTGACAGTAAATCTCAGTAAGACCAAAATAATGGTGCTCCAAAAAAAGTCCAAAAAAGGTCCAGACGCCAGGACCACAAATACAAATTCCATCTAGACATCGTTGCCCTAGAGCACACAAACAGCTATACATACCTTGGCCTAAACATCAGCGCCACAGGTAGCTTCCACAAAACTTTGAACGATGTGAGAGACAAGGCAAGAAGGACCTTCTACAAATCTATGCCATCAAAAGGAACATGAAATTCGACATACATATTAGGATCTGGCTAAAAATACTTGAGTCAGTTATAGAACCCATTCCCCTTTATGGTTGTTAGGTCTGGGGTCCGCTCACTAACCAAGAATTCACAAAATGAGACAAACACCAAATTGAGACTGCATGCGGAATTATGCAAAAATATATTTTGTGTACAACGTAAAACACAAAATAATACATGCAGAGCAGAATTGCGCAAATACCCATTAATTATCAAAATCCAGAAAATAAATGTTAAATTCTACAACCACCAGAATGTGACAAGGGTGGGCATCGTTGTCTATCGTTGTCTCTGATTGGGGATCATATATAAGTTGTCCTTTTTCGTTTGGGTTTTGTGGGTAGTTGTTTTCTGGTTAGTGTCTGCACCCAACAGGACTGTTTCGGTTTTCCCTCTTTGTTATTTTGTTCGAGTGTTTTGAGTATTAAATTTATCATGAACACTTACCTGTGTTTTGGTCCACTCCTTCATACGTTACAGGAAGTGAGTCCCCATTGGTCCAGGACAGCGACACAATTAGACCCAACCAAATTATGAGAAAACAAAATGATAATTACTTGACACACTGGAAAGAATTAACAAAAAAACAGAGCAAACTCGAATGCTATTTGGCCCCAAACAGAGAGTACACAGGGGCAGAATACCTGACCATTTGCACATCGTTACAACACTATATATACATAATATGACATTTGTAATGTCTTTATTCTTTTGGAACTTCTGTGAGTGTAATGTTTACTGTTCATTTTTATTGTTTATTTTGTTGTTTATATGCCAATAAAACCCCTTAAATTGATTATAAAAATTGAGAGAGAGAAACCATCATCAGTGTTTTCCTCTCGTTTGTCCTCTTCTCGTCAAAATACAGTCTTCTTCTCTGATGTTACCTCTCTCAACACCGTCTGTTCTGTTCTGACTGGATTTATAACAGTGGATCTGTGAGGGGCAGGGAGACAGTGAGGCAGGGGGGAGGGGCATGACAGTTAAATAATCCACAGAGGGTTTTGATTGGCAGAGCACCTGCCTATCAAAACAGGAGCTCAGTGTTTTGACAGGTACTGCTTTGTGTGTCTGGCCCCAAGGAACATCTCACCAGATGCATTTTCACATTCAGTGTGCTCAAACAAATATCAAATCACAGCCCTCCTACAGTAACTAGCAGTCAACCAGGAGAGGAGAACTGGGTTGGGGTGCGTTGTGTTGGGAAGGTGGATAAGGTATTGTTCCTGAGAGAGAGAGAGAGAGAGAGAGAGAGAGAGAGAGAGAGAGAGAGAGAGAGAGAGAGAGAGAGAGAGAGAGAGAGACAGAGAGAGAAAAAAAGCCCCCGGTTTCAATTCTGGTGGGATAAGTGTGTGTGTCACAGCTGTGTGTAAGTTGACTATGCAAGCATTTTGTTACAATTTGTGGTTTTCAACACTTTAATGTTTCTTATAAAAAGAGGTGATTCAGTCAGTCAGTCAGGCTAGTAATTTAGTCTCCTCAACTTGTTCAACAGCCACACTATTCATTACCAGATTCAGCTGAGGTCTAGAACTTAAGGAATTATTTGTACCAAATACAATCAGAAGTTTACATTCACCATTCACATATATGTTATCTGCTATCTGTTATCTGTTATCTGATATCTGTTATCTGATATCTGCTATATGTTATCTGTTATCTGATATCTGATATCTGATATATGTTATCTGTTATCTGACATCTGTTATATGCTATCTGTTATCTGTTATCTGTTATCTGATATATGTTATCTGCTATCTGTTATCTGATATCTGATATCTGATATATGTTATCTGTTATCTGTTATCTGATATCTGATATCTGTTATCTGATATCTGATATCTGTTATCTGATATCTGATATATGTTATCTGATATATGTTATCTGATATATGTTATCTGATATCTGTTATCTGATATATGTTATCTGATATCTGATATCTGTTATCTGATATCTGATATATGTTATCTGATATATGTTATCTGATATATGTTATCTGATATATGTTATCTGATATATGTTACCTGTTATCTGACATCTGATATCTGTTATCTGATATCTGATATATGTTATCTGTTATCTGTTATCTGTTATCTGATATCTGATATCTGTTATCTGATATCTGATATATGTTATCTGTTATCTGTTATCTGATATCTGATATCTGATATATGTTATCTGTTATCTGATATGTTATCTGATATTTGTTATCTGTTATCTGATATCTGTTATCTGTTATCTGTGATCTGTTATCTGATATCTGATACAGTTGAAGTCAGAAGTGTACATACACCTTAGCCAAATACATTTAAATGCATTTTTCCCACAATTCCTGACATTTAATCCTAGTAAAAACACCCTGTCTTGTACAGATGAACGTGGTACCTTCAGGCGTTTGGAATTTGCTCCCAATGATGAACCAGACTTGTGGAGGTCTACAATCTTTTTCCTAAGGTCTGATTTATTTTGATTTTGCCCTGACAAGGAAAGAGGCACTGAGTTTGAAGGTAGGCCTTGAAATACATACACAGGTACACCTCCAATTGACTCAAATGATGTCAATTGGACTATCAGAATTTGACCTACTGAAATATAAGTGAAATAATCTGTCTGTCAACAATTGTTGGAAAAAATATATACGTGTCCCGCACAAGGTAGATGTCCTAACCGACTTGCCAAAAACTTTACTTTGTTAACAATACATTTGTGGAGTGTTTGAAAAACGAGTTTTAATGACTCCAACCTAAGTGTATGTAAACTTCTGACTTCAACTTCAACTGTAACTATGTATAAACAGGGTACAGTGGTGGTCAGTGCCGTTCAAAACAATAAAACATGTTTAATGAGCACGGCCTTATTTCTGTTACAGCGTACTCTCATTCATTATTCCATTCACCCAGTTCAATTTAACATTGATACGTAGGTTACTGCATGATACTCACATTTTCCCTTTACCCATCATGACGTTGCTACAACCTATGAACCTATGAATTGAAGTTCACAACGTACTCTAGGTGCACACAGGGCGAGAGACCTTTGAGTAATCAAGGTGACAGACAGTGACACATTCAATACCACCTTGCACAGTCTTTCATGCATCTAGAGTCATTAGTCCAACAGTTGCAAACAAGAGTTTCTATCTAGCTAATAGAACTGACACATTGGGCTCCCAAGTGGCATATCTCAGTGCTAGAGGCGTCACTACAGACCCTGGTTCGATTCCAGGCTGCATCACAACTGGCCGTGATTGGGAGTCCCATAGGGCGTCGCACAATTGGCCCAGTGTTGTCCGGGTTTAGGGTTTGGCCGGGTTTAGGCCATCATTGTAAATAAGAACTTGTTCTTAAATTGACTTGCTATCTGAGCAGCTAACCGATCGCTGCAGCTGTACATAGTCTATCGGTAAATAACCCACCCATTTTTACCTACCTCATCCCCATACTGTTTTTATTTATGTACTTTTCTGCTCTTTTGCACACCAATATCTCTACCTGCACATGACCATCTGATCATTTATCACTCCAGTGTTAATCTGCTAAATTGTAATTATTCTCCTACCTCCTCATGCCTTTTGCACACAATGTATATAGGCTCTCTTTTTTTACTGTGTTATTGACTTGTTTATTGTTTACTCCATGTGTAACTCTGTGTTGTCTGTTCACATTGCTATGCTTTATCTTGGCCAGGTCGCAGTTGCAAATGAGAACTTGTTCTCAACTAGCCTACCTGGTTAAATTTACATTTACATTTAAGTCATTTAGCAGACGCTCTTATCCAGAGCGACTTAAATAAAGGTGAAATAAAATAAAAAAATAAAACTTGCCGAGTAACATTTAAAAAAAATATGAAAAGGGAAGGAATAAAATGAAATAAAAAATGTGTTAACCCATTACAATATTGAAGCACATCGGCCCCGGTGGCAATAAATTAATCAAACGAAAAAGCTTTTGTTGGATAAGAGGAGAGGAGGATGACAGTGAGTGTCACGATCATCATAATGATTGGCGCAGCGTAGAGTTCCATTTATTTTACTTAATAGAAACTCACCAAACAAAACAAACGAAACGTACCACAATGCATAATGAGGAAAATGGCCACCAAAATATGATCCCAATCAGAGACAACGATAAACATCTGTCTCTGATTGGGAACCATGCCAGATCAACATAAACCATTAATCACCTAGATGACCCACCCTAGTCACTATCACGCCCCGAACCAACATAGAGAAATGAATTCATTTCTCCATGGTCAGGACGTGACAGTACTCCCCCCCCCCCAAAAAAAAGGTGCGGACTCTGACCACAAAACCTGACTCAATAGGGGAGGGTCCGGGTGGGCATCTACCGTCGGGGGTGGCTCCGGGGCGGGGCGAAGTACCCACTACGCTCCGCTCGCAGATACGACGTCTGCCTCCTGCGGCTCTTGTGCATTGGATCATCGCCGAAGCTCCGTACCGTGGATCATCGTCAAAAGAACCGGATCGTGGATCATCGCCGGAGGTTCCGCACCATGGATCGTCTCAGGAGGTTCCGGACTGTGGACCGTCATTGGAGGTTCCGGACTGTGGACCGTCGTTGGAGGTTCCGGACTGTGGACCGTCGTTGGAGGTTCCGGACTGTGGACCGTCATTGGAGGTTCCGGACTGTGGACCATCATTGGAGGTTCCGGACTGTGGACCGTCGTTGGAGGTTCCGGACTGTGGACCGTCGTTGGAGGTTCCAGACTGTGGACCGTCGTTGGAGGTTCCGGACTGTGGACCGTCGTTGGAGGTTCCAGACTGTGGACCGTCGTTGGAGGTTCCGGACTGTGGACCGTCGTTGGAGGTTCCAGACTGTGGACCGTCATTGGAGGTTCCGGACTGTGGACCGTCGTTGGAGGTTCCGGACTGTGGACCGTCGTTGGAGGTTCCGGACTGTGGACCGTCGTTTGGAGGTTCCGGACTGTGGACCGTCATTGGAGGTTCCGGACTGTGGACCGTCATTGGAAGTTCCGGACTGTGGACCGTCGTTGGAAGTTCCGGACTGTGGACCGTCGTTGGAGGTTCCGGACTGTGGACCGTCATTGGAGGTTCCGGACTGTGGACCGTCGTTGGAGGTTCCGGACTGTGGGCCATCGCCGGAAACTCTGGACTGGAAACTGTCGCCAGAAGCTCTGGAGGCCTGATGCGTGGGACCGATACAGGTGGCACCGGGCTGTTGACACGCATCTCAGGGCGAGTGCGAGAAGCAGGCACAGGACGTACCTGACTGGGGACACGCACTTGAGGAAGAGTGCGAGGAGCAGGCACAGGACGTACCGGCCTGAGGAGACGTACTGGAGGTCTGGTGCATATAGCCGGCTTCAACTGTTCCGGAACTTTAACCCACTTCTCAAGACGAGTACGGGTAGCTGACTCAGGTGGTACCAGACTGACAACACGTTCCTTTATTCCAAATCCGTGCATCCTCCACCAACTCAACAACTCTCCCATTTCTCTCTACTCCAAATTCTCCTTCTCCCAGACTGACTCTGGTTCACACCTCGGCTCTGCCGACTACTCCCCCCCAAAATATTGGGGTTTCTGTGGCCTACCTCCCTGACATTATCTCTGTCCCTCCTTCGCTGCTTCCGCCTGCTTCCACGGCAGAATAGTGTCAAAATAGTATACTCACAGAATAGTGTCTGTTTTGTGGTCATTCATTAGACCTAATATTTTCTGTTTGTTTGTGAATTTGTTTAATATTCTGTTTCATTTGTTCCCAGGGGGGAAGGGGAAGGCACCTAGGGAGTGCTTAGGCAAGAGGCCCGCGGGCATACATATACCCGTTGTCACGCCTTGGTCTTAGTATTTTGTGTTTTCGTTAATTAGTTGGTCAGGCCAGGGTGTGACATGGGTTTATGTTATTGTATTTCATAGTGGGGTTTTGTAGTTATTGGGATTGCGGCTGAGTAGGGGTGTTGCATAGGTTTGGCTGCCTGAGGCGGTTCTCAATCAGAGTCAAGTGATTCTCGTTGTCTCTGATTGGGAACCGTATTTAGGTAGCCTGGGTTTCACTTATTGTTCCTGTCTCTGTGTTAGTGTTCACCAGACAGGCTGTATAGGTTTTTCACGTTCCGTTTGTTGTTTTTGTATTTATAAGTTATTTCAGGTATCGTCATTTGTTTCATTAAAGACATGAGTAACCAACACGCTGCATTTCGGTCCGACTTTCTTGCGACAAACGAAGAACGCCGTTACACCCGTAGCATATTTGCTGTCTAGGCACACTAGGTAAGACCTGGGCGGACCACCCCCTTGTATTTTGGTTAGGGCACCAGGTGGTGTATGTATGCAGGTGCGCTATGGACATACATTAAATATGTAGCTCCATCCTCATGTATGATGCCATCATGGTAATTGGTGTGAGATTTCAGTATGCCTCAGAAATGTGCTGAGTGTTCAGATATGTAGGTTTTCCTTCCCTGGGCCGTCCACTACTGTATGCTGCAGATTGTTTCTGGGATGTGTGTGTGTGTGTGTGTCTATTGAATGTTTACATTTACACACCCCTCCCTGAGATTACCTTAAACTCCTCTCTGCCTTCAGACTAAACCCTCTTCAGTCAGATTACCTTAAACTCCCCTGCCTTCAGACTAAACCCTCTTCAGTCAGATTACCTTAAACTCCTCTGCCTTCAGACTAAACCCTCTTCAGTCAGATTACCTTAAACTCCTCTGCCTTCAGACTAAACCCTCTTCAGTCAGATTACCTTAAACTCCTCTGCCTTCAGACTAAACCCTCTTCAGTCAGATTACCTTAAACTCCTCTGCCTTCAGACTAAACCCTCTTCAGTCAGATTACCTTAAACTCCTCTGCCTTCAGACTAAACCCTCTTCAGTCAGATTACCTTAAACTCCTCTCTGCCTTCAGACTAAACCCTCTTCAGTCAGATTACCTTAAACTCCTCTGCCTTCAGACTAAACCCTCTTCAGTCAGATTACCTTAAACTCCTCTGCCTTCAGACTAAACCCTCTTCAGTCAGATTACCTTAAACTCCTCTCTGCCTTCAGACTAAACCCTCTTCAGTCAGATTACCTTAAACTCCCCTGCCTTCAGACTAAACCCTCTTCAGTCAGATTACCTTAAACTCCCCTGCCTTCAGACTAAACCCTCTTCAGTCAGATTACCTTAAACTCCTCTCTGCCTTCAGACTAAACCCTCTTCAGTCAGATTACCTTAAACTCCTCTGCCTTCAGACTAAACCCTCTTCAGTCAGATTACCTTAAACTCCTCTGCCTTCAGACTAAACCCTCTTCAGTCAGATTACCTTAAACTCCTCTGCCTTCAGACTAAACCCTCTTCAGTCAGATTACCTTAAACTCCTCTGCCTTCAGACTAAACCCTCTTCAGTCAGATTACCTTAAACTCCTCTGCCTTCAGACTAAACCCTCTTCAGTCAGATTACCTTAAACTCCTCTGCCTTCAGACTAAACCCTCTTCAGTCAGATTACCTTAAACTCCTCTGCCTTCAGACTAAACCCTCTTCAGTCAGATTACCTTAAACTCCTCTGCCTTCAGACTAAACCCTCTTCAGTCAGATTACCTTAAACTCCTCTGCCTTCAGACTAAACCCTCTTCAGTCAGATTACCTTAAACTCCCTCTGCCTTCAGACTAAACCCTCTTCAGTCAGATTACCTTAAACTCCTCTGCCTTCAGACTAAACCCTCTTCAGTCAGATTACCTTAAACTCCCTGCCTTCAGACTAAACCCTCTTCAGTCAGATTACCTTAAACTCCTCTGCCTTCAGACTAAACCCTCTTCAGTCAGATTACCTTAAACTCCTCTGCCTTCAGACTAAACCCTCTTCAGTCAGATTACCTTAAACTCCTCTCTGCCTTCAGACTAAACCCTCTTCAGTCAGATTACCTTAAACTCCCTCTGCCTTCAGACTAAACCCTCTTCAGTCAGATTACCTTAAACTCCTCTGCCTTCAGACTAAACCCTCTTCAGTCAGATTACCTTAAACTCCTCTCTGCCTTCAGACTAAACCCTCTTCAGTCAGATTACCTTAAACTCCTCTGCCCTTCAGACTAAACCCTCTTCAGTCAGATTACCTTAAACCCCTGCCTTCAGACTAAACCCTCTTCAGTCAGATTACCTTAAAC
Organism: Oncorhynchus masou masou; assembly: GCF_036934945.1. Taxonomy (NCBI): domain Eukaryota; kingdom Metazoa; phylum Chordata; class Actinopteri; order Salmoniformes; family Salmonidae; genus Oncorhynchus; species Oncorhynchus masou. The sequence continues at coordinate 3,702,041 of NC_088220.1, forward strand.
TCCCTCTGCCTTCAGACTAAACCCTCTTCAGTCAGATTACCTTAAACTCCTCTGCCTTCAGACTAAACCCTCTTCAGTCAGATTACCTTAAACTCCTCTGCCTTCAGACTAAACCTCTTCAGTCAGATTACCTTAAACTCCTCTGCCTTCAGACTAAACCCTCTTCAGTCAGATTACCTTAAACTCCTCTGCCTTCAGACTAAACCCTCTTCAGTCAGATTACCTTAAACTCCTCTGCCTTCAGACTAAACCCTCTTCAGTCAGATTACCTTAAACTCCTCTGCCTTCAGACTAAACCCTCTTCAGTCAGATTACCTTAAACTCCCTCTGCCTTCAGACTAAACCCTCTTCAGTCAGATTACCTTAAACTCCTCTGCCTTCAGACTAAACCCTCTTCAGTCAGATTACCTTAAACTCCTCTGCCTTCAGACTAAACCCTCTTCAGTCAGATTACCTTAAACTCCTCTGCCTTCAGACTAAACCCTCTTCAGTCAGATTACCTTAAACTCCTCTGCCTTCAGACTAAACCCTCTTCAGTCAGATTACCTTAAACTCCTCTGCCTTCAGACTAAACCCTCTTCAGTCAGATTACCTTAAACTCCTCTGCCTTCAGACTAAACCCTCTTCAGTCAGATTACCTTAAACTCCCTCTGCCTTCAGACTAAACCCTCTTCAGTCAGATTACCTTAAACTCCTCTGCCTTCAGACTAAACCCTCTTCAGTCAGATTACCTTAAACTCCTCTGCCTTCAGACTAAACCCTCTTCAGTCAGATTACCTTAAACTCCTCTGCCTTCAGACTAAACCCTCTTCAGTCAGATTACCTTTAAACTAAACTCCTCTGCCTTCAGACTAAACCCTCTTCAGTCAGATTACCTTAAACTCCCTCTTAAACCCTCCTTAAACTCCTCTGCCTTCAGACTAAACCCTCTTCAGTCAGATTACCTTAAACTCCTCTGCCTTCAGACTAAACCCTCTTCAGTCAGATTACCTTAAACTCCTCTGCCTTCAGACTAAACCCTCTTCAGTCAGATTACCTTAAACTCCTCTGCCTTCAGACTAAACCCTCTTCAGTCAGATTACCTTAAACTCTCTCTGCCTTCAGACTAAACCCTCTTCAGTCAGATTACCTTAAACTCCTCTGCCTTCAGACTAAACCCTCTTCAGTCAGATTACCTTAAACTCCTCTCTGCCTTCAGACTAAACCCTCTTCAGTCAGATTACCTTAAACTCCTCTGCCTTCAGACTAAACCCTCTTCAGTCAGATTACCTTAAACTCCCTCTGCCTTCAGACTAAACCCTCTTCAGTCAGATTACCTTAAACTCCTCTGCCTTCAGACTAAACCCTCTTCAGTCAGATTACCTTAAACTCCCTCTGCCTTCAGACTAAACCCTCTTCAGTCAGATTACCTTAAACTCCCTCTGCCTTCAGACTAAACCCTCTTCAGTCAGATTACCTTAAACTCCTCTGCCTTCAGACTAAACCCTCTTCAGTCAGATTACCTTAAACTCCCTGCCTTCAGACTAAACCCTCTTCAGTCAGATTACCTTAAACTCCTCTGCCTTCAGACTAAACCCTCTTCAGTCAGATTACCTTAAACTCCTCTCTGCCTTCAGACTAAACCCTCTTCAGTCAGATTACCTTAAACCCTCTGCCTTCAGACTAAACCCTCTTCAGTCAGATTACCTTAAACTCCCTCTGCCTTCAGACTAAACCCTCTTCAGTCAGATTACCTTAAACTCCTCTGCCTTCAGACTAAACCCTCTTCAGTCAGATTACCTTAAACTCCCCTGCCTTCAGACTAAACCCTCTTCAGTCAGATTACCTTAAACTCCTCTCTGCCTTCAGACTAAACCCTCTTCAGTCAGATTACCTTAAACTCCCCTGCCTTCAGACTAAACCCTCTTCAGTCAGATTACCTTAAACTCCTCTCTGCCTTCAGACTAAACCCTCTTCAGTCAGATTACCTTAAACTCCTCTCTGCCTTCAGACTAAACCCTCTTCAGTCAGATTACCTTAAACTCCTCTGCCTTCAGACTAAACCCTCTTCAGTCAGATTACCTTAAACTCCTCTCTGCCTTCAGACTAAACCCTCTTCAGTCAGATTACCTTAAACTCCCCTGCCTTCAGACTAAACCCTCTTCAGTCAGATTACCTTAAACTCCTCTCTGCCTTCAGACTAAACCCTCTTCAGTCAGATTACCTTAAACTCCTCTGCCTTCAGACTAAACCCTCTTCAGTCAGATTACCTTAAACTCCTCTGCCTTCAGACTAAACCCTCTTCAGTCAGATTACCTTAAACTCCTCTGCCTTCAGACTAAACCCTCTTCAGTCAGATTACCTTAAACTCCTCTGCCTTCAGACTAAACCCTCTTCAGTCAGATTACCTTAAACTCCTCTGCCTTCAGACTAAACCCTCTTCAGTCAGATTACCTTAAACTCCTCTGCCTTCAGACTAAACCCTCTTCAGTCAGATTACCTTAAACTCCTCTGCCTTCAGACTAAACCCTCTTCAGTCAGATTACCTTAAACTCCTCTGCCTTCAGACTAAACCCTCTTCAGTCAGATTACCTTAAACTCCTCTGCCTTCAGACTAAACCCTCTTCAGTCAGATTACCTTAAACTCCTCTGCCTTCAGACTAAACCCTCTTCAGTCAGATTACCTTAAACTCCCCTGCCTTCAGACTAAACCCTCTTCAGTCAGATTACCTTAAACTCCTCCCTGCCTTCAGACTAAACCCTCTTCAGTCAGATTACCTTAAACTCCCAGATTACCTGCCTTCAGACTAAACCCTCTTCAGTCAGATTACCTTAAACTCCTCTCTGCCTTCAGACTAAACCCTCTTCAGTCAGATTACCTTAAACTCCCTGCCTTCAGACTAAACCCTCTTCAGTCAGATTACCTTAAACTCCTCTGCCTTCAGACTAAACCCTCTTCAGTCAGATTACCTTAAACTCCTCTCTGCCTTCAGACTAAACCCTCTTCAGTCAGATTACCTTAAACTCCTCTGCCTTCAGACTAAACCCTCTTCAGTCAGATTACCTTAAACTCCTCTGCCTTCAGACTAAACCCTCTTCAGTCAGATTACCTTAAACTCCTCTGCCTTCAGACTAAACCCTCTTCAGTCAGATTACCTTAAACTCCTTCCTGCTCTTTCAGACTAAACCCTCTTCAGTCAGATTACCTTAAACTCCTCTCTGCCTTCAGACTAAACCCTCTTCAGTCAGATTACCTTAAACTCCCCTGCCTTCAGACTAAACCCTCTTCAATCAGATTACCTTAAACTCCTCTGCCTTCAGACTAAACCCTCTTCAGTCAGATTACCTTAAACTCCTCTGCCTTCAGACTAAACCCTCTTCAGTCAGATTACCTTAAACTCCTCTGCCTTCAGACTAAACCCTCTTCAGTCAGATTACCTTAAACTCCTCTGCCTTCAGACTAAACCCTCTTCAGTCAGATTACCTTAAACTCCTCTGCCTTCAGACTAAACCCTCTTCAGTCAGATTACCTTAAACTCCTCTCTGCCTTCAGACTAAACCCTCTTCAGTCAGATTACCTTAAACTCCTCTCTGCCTTCAGACTAAACCCTCTTCAGTCAGATTACCTTAAACTCCTCTCTGCCTTCAGACTAAACCCTCTTCAGTCAGATTACCTTAAACTCCCCTGCCTTCAGACTAAACCCTCTTCAGTCAGATTACCTTAAACTCCTCTCTGCCTTCAGACTAAACCCTCTTCAGTCAGATTACCTTAAACTCCCCTGCCTTCAGACTAAACCCTCTTCAGTCAGATTACCTTAAACTCCTCTGCCTTCAGACTAAACCCTCTTCAGTCAGATTACCTTAAACTCCTCTCTGCCTTCAGACTAAACCCTCTTCAGTCAGATTACCTTAAACTCCTCTGCCTTCAGACTAAACCCTCTTCAGTCAGATTACCTTAAACTCCTCTGCCTTCAGACTAAACCCTCTTCAGTCAGATTACCTTAAACTCCTCTGCCTTCAGACTAAACCCTCTTCAGTCAGATTACCTTAAACTCCCCTGCCTTCAGACTAAACCCTCTTCAGTCAGATTACCTTAAACTCCTCTGCCTTCAGACTAAACCCTCTTCAGTCAGATTACCTTAAACTCCCCTGCCTTCAGACTAAACCCTCTTCAATCAGATTACCTTAAACTCCTCTGCCTTCAGACTAAACCCTCTTCAGTCAGATTACCTTAAACTCCTCTGCCTTCAGACTAAACCCTCTTCAGTCAGATTACCTTAAACTCCTCTGCCTTCAGACTAAACCCTCTTCAGTCAGATTACCTTAAACTCCCCTGCCTTCAGACTAAACCCTCTTCAGTCAGATTACCTTAAACTCCTCTGCCTTCAGACTAAACCCTCTTCAGTCAGATTACCTTAAACTCCCCTGCCTTCAGACTAAACCCTCTTCAGTCAGATTACCTTAAACTCCTCTGCCTTCAGACTAAACCCTCTTCAGTCAGATTACCTTAAACTCCTCTGCCTTCAGACTAAACCCTCTTCAGTCAGATTACCTTAAACTCCTCTGCCTTCAGACTAAACCCTCTTCAGTCAGATTACCTTAAACTCCTCTCTGCCTTCAGACTAAACCCTCTTCAGTCAGATTACCTTAAACTCCTCTCTGCCTTCAGACTAAACCCTCTTCAGTCAGATTACCTTAAACTCCTCTGCCTTCCAACTAAACCTTTGTCAGATGGAGGGTCAGCATGGACCAATAGTGCCTATGTTAGAATGAAGGGAGAGAGAGCTATGGAGACGGGAGGGAGGGAGGGAGAGCGGTATGGAGGAGGGAGAGCGGTATGGAGGAGGGAGGTGAGAGAGCTATGGAGGAGGGAGGGAGGGAGCTATGGAAGACGGAGGAGGGAGAAGTAAGGAGGGAGGGAGAGAGCTATGGGGGAGGGAGAGAGTTATGAAGGAGGGAGGGAGAGCGCTATGGAGGAGGCGTGAGGGAGGGAGAGAGCTATAGAGAGGGAGGAGGGAGGGAGAGAGCTATGGAGGAGGGAGGGAGAGAGGTATGGAGGTGGGAGGGAGAGAGCAATAGAGGATGGAGGGAGAGAGCTATAGAGGAGGGGGAGGGAGGGGGGAGGGAGAGAGCTATGGAGGAGGGAGGGAGAGAGCTATAGAGGAGGGGGAGGGAGGAGGTAGGGAGAGAGCTATGGAGGGACGAAGGATGCTGGCCTTCCAGGCAAAGTTGCAAAGAAAAAGTCGTATCTCAGACTGTCCAATAAAAAAAAGAAGATTAAGATGGGAAAACGAACACAGACACTGGACAAAGCAGGATTTGAAAAAACTGTTATGGAGAGGAGGGAGAGCGGTATGGATGAGGGAGAAGAGAGGTATGGGGGAGGGAGGAGGGAAGGAGAGAGGTATGGAGGAGGGAGAAGAGAGGTATGGGGGAGGGAGGAGGGAAGGAGAGAGGTATGGAGGAGGGAGAAGAGAGGTATGGGGGAGGGAGGAGGGAAGGAGAGAGGTATGGAGGAGGGAGAAGAGAGGTATGGGGGAGGGAGGAGGGAAGGAGAGAGGTATGGAGGAGGGAGAAGAGAGGTATGGGGGAGGGAGGAGGGAAGGAGAGAGGTATGGAGGAGGGAGAAGAGAGGTATGGGGGAGGGAGGAGGGAAGGAGAGAGGTATGGAGGAGGGAGGGAGGAGTGTGTGTGTGTGTCATCCCATGCAGGTGTGGGCCCATGTGTGTTAGACAGATAAAGAGATGGAGTCCATCTGACAGAGGTCCAGCCCCTCTCTACCCTCAGGGAACTGGAAAAACATACACACACCTTCAGTCTCTGTAACTACAGGCTTGTGGGCTTTCCCTGTTCTACCAGTCTGTCAATCACCTGTGCTATCTGTCAATCACCTGTTCTGTCTCTCACTCACCTGTTCTATCAGTCTCTCACTCACCTGTTCTATCAGTCTCTCACTCACCTGTTCTATCAGTCTCTCACTCACCGGTTCTATCAGTCTGTCAATCACCTGTTCTATCAGTCTGTCAATCACCTGTTCTATCAGTCTGTCAATCACCTGTTCTATCAGTCTGTCAATCACCTGTTCTATCAGTCTGTCAATCACCTGTTCTATCAGTCTGTCAATCACCGTTTCTATCAGTCTGTCAATCACCGTTTCTATCAGTCTGTCAATCACCTGTTCTATCAGTCTGTCAATCACCTGTTCTATCAGTCTGTCACTCACCTGTTCTATCAGTCTGTCAATCACCTGTTCTATCAGTCTGTCAATCACCTGTTCTATCAGTCTGTCAATCACCTGTTCTATCAGTCTGTCAATCACCTGTTCTATCAGTCTGTCACTCACCTGTTCTATCAGTCTGTCAATCACCTGTTCTATAAGTCTGTCAATCACCTGTTCTATCAGTCTGTCAATCACCTGGTCTATAAGTCTGTCAATCACCTGTTCTATCAGTCTGTCACTCACCTGGTCTATAAGTCTGTCAATCACCTGTTCTATCAGTCTGTCACTCACCTGTTCTATCAGTCTGTCAATCACCTGTTCTATCAGTCTGTCAATCCCCTGGTCTGCTGAAGAGATAAAGAACTATGACAAACACAGGGGTACTGGTAAATAGGATGGGCCTTTCCTGTAAATAGGATGGGCCTTTCCTGTAAATGGGATGGGCCTTTCCTGTAAATAGGATGGGCCTTTCCTGTAAATAGGATGGGCCTTTCCTGTAAATGGGATGGGCCTTTCCTGTAAATAGGATGGGCCTTTGCTGTAAATGGGATGGGCCTTTCCTGTAAATAGGATGGGCCTTTCCTGTAAATAGGATGGGCCTTTCCTGTAAATGGGATGGGCCTTTCCTGTAAATGGGATGGGCCTTTCCTGTAAATAGGATGGGCCTTTCCTGTAAATGGGATGGGCCTTTCCTGTAAATGGGATGGGCCTTTCCTGTAAATGGGATGGGCCTTTCCTGTAAATGGGATGGGCCTTTCCTGTAAATGGGATGGGCCTTTCCTGTAAATAGGATGGGCCTTTCCTGTAAATAGGATGGGCCTTTCCTGTAAATGGGATGGGCCTTTCCTGTAAATGGGATGGGCCTTTCCTGTAAATAGGATGGGCCTTTGCTGTAAATGGGATGGGCCTTTCCTGTAAATAGGATGGGCCTTTCCTGGGCACCCTATACCTTACATAACAAACACATGCATGCCCATAGGGCCCTGGTCTAAAGTCGTGCACTATATAGGGAATAGGGTTCCATAGGTCCCTGGTCTAAAGTAGTGCACTATATAGAGAATAGAGTTCTATAGGCCCCTGGTCTAAAGTAGTGCACTATATAGGGAATAGGGTTCAATTTGGGACACCACCTATGAATAATGATCAACTGTGTTTTTAAAAAAAGGCAACATTTTACACGACGAGAACAACATGAAATAATAAAACAATATTTGAGTAGCTTCCTACATCTGCCGCTAAGTATCCTTACTGTCTACATTATCATGCATGGGACTCTGCTGCTGAGTAACCTTACTGTCTACATTATCATGCATGGGACTCTGCTGCTGAGTAACCTTACTGTCTACATTATCATGCATGGGATTCTGCTGCTGAGTAACCTTACCCTCTACATTATCATGCATGGGACTCTGCCGCTAAGTATCCTTACTGTCTACATTATCATGCATGGGACTCTGCTGCTGAGTAACCTTACTGTCTACATTATCATGCATGGGACTCTGCTGCTGAGTAACCTTACTGTCTACATTATCATGCATGGTACTCTGCTGCTGAGTAACCTTACTGTCTACATTATCATGCATGGGACTCTGCTGCTGAGTAACCTTACCGTCTACATTATCATGCATGGGACTCTGCTGCTGAGTATCCTTACTGTCTACATTATCATGCATGGGACTCTGCTGCTGAGTAACCTTACCGTCTACATTATCATGCATGGGACTCTGCTGCTGAGTAACCTTACTGTCTACATTATCATGCATGGTACTCTGCTGCTGAGTAACCTTACTGTCTACATTATCATGCATGGGACTCTGCTGCTGAGTAACCTTACTGTCTACATTATCATGCATGGTACTCTGCTGCCGAGTAACCTTACCGTCTACATTATCATGCATGGGACTCTGCTGCTGAGTAACCTTACCCCCTACATTATCATGCATGGGACTCTGCTGCTAAGTAACCTTACTGATTACATTATCATGGGTGGGTGTGACTCTATTGTTTTATTTATCACAGATTATTTAAATACGTCAGGTTGTTTATTTAGAAATCTACTTTAAGAACTTGTGTGAATTAATGAATTATCACGTTTCCAACCTGTGAACACCTGTGGTTGGAATACACAATCCCTACCAGGTTTATTTCTGTGTACAGCTGATGCGGTTGTTGATTTGTAAGGTTCTTTTTTTTTACTAGGGGTGATAGATCAGCTTTAATTTTTGCAGATAGATTGTCTCTTCTGTCAATGTAATTGATCACATTTAAACTGTACCAGTCAAAAGTTTGGACTGACCTACTCATTCCAGGGTTTTCCTTTATTTTTAAAACTATTTTCTACATTGTATAATAAAAATGAGACATCAAAACTATGAAATAACACATATGGTATCATGTAGTAACCAGAAAAAGTATTAAACAAATCTAAATATATTTGAGATTCTTCACCCATTGCCTTGATGACAGCTTTACACACTCTTGGCGTTCTCTCAACCAGCTTCATGAGGTAGTTACCTGGAATGCATTTCAATTAACAGGTGTGCCTTGTTAAAAGTACATTTATGGAATTTATTTTCTTCTTAATGTGTTTGTGCCAGTCAGTTGTGTTGTGACAAGGTAGGGGTTGGTATACAAGGTGGCAGGGTAGCCTAGTGGTTAGAGCATTGGACTAGTAACCGAAAGGTTGCAAGTTCAAACCCCCGAGCTGACAAGGTAGGGGTTGGTATACAGCCCTTTCAGCACATTTAATGGCAAGACCAGCTCAAATAAGCAAAGATAAATCATAGTCTATCATTACTTATTAACCCTCCTGCTGTGTTCTGGTCAAATTGGACCGATTTACAAGTTGAATGGAGTTCATTTAATCTGATTGTCATAAGGTCACATGACTTTTGTCCACACAGGGCATCCGAACACACAACATACATTTAGATCATTTTCATTACATTTTGGGTGTTTTATTTAACTTTTGTACACCTGTGGTGTTCCCGGTCAAACATGACCTGTCATTAGAAATGACTGGGTGAGACTGCAATTAGTGAATAAAATTGAGTTCAGGTATATGCCCATTCATCAGACTTCCTCTCCCAGACCCACACATGCATGTTTGTTTCAGCACACACACACGCACACACACCTCACACCCCTTCTTGGCTTCCATGGCAACCCCAACGGGAACCACACCTGTTGACAATCGCAACATTGTTTCAATAATATATAGAACTTTTCTCGCTGCTCTGGTATAAAAAGCTTTGAGGCCTAGCTCACAATTCATTCTGTTGTAGCACAATGACCAAACAATATACTCTATGTGAGGCTATTGATCCTATCTTTGATCATGACACTGGTGAGGAGAAGAGTGTCCTTGTTAAACTTTGACACAAAGTAGTCTGTGATAAATAGCACAATATGTTTCATCTGAGTATTTGTTATAGTCAAAATAATCCATATATAATGCATTTTTTTCATTTATTTTTTGTGTGTTTTGTATGAGCTCAGGTCAATGAGGCCTACAGGCCATAAATAGTAAAACTTTTAATGTTCACAATAACTTAAGTTGATAAAAAGATCTAACCAAACATTAGGTGATACTATATGTATTATTATGGATTTATAATCAGCTATAATGGGGGTGGCCATTTTGGACCAAGAACACAGAATTAATTAACATGAAACAAACACAACAGGAGGGTTAAGATATGAAGGTCAGTCAATCCGGAGACTTTCAAGAACTTTGAAAAAACCATCAAGCGCTATGATGAAACTGGCTCTCATGAGGGCCGCCAAAGGAAAGGAATGACCCAGAGTTACCTCTGCTGCAGAGGAGTTAACTGCACCTCAGATTGCAGCACAAATAAATGCTTCACAGAATTCAAGTAACAGACCCATCTCAACATCAACTTTTCAAAGAAACCACAACTACAGGACACAGATAATAAGAAGAGTCTTGCTTGGGCCAAGAAACACAAGCAATGGACATTACACTGGTGAAAATCTGTCATTCAGTCTGATGAGTCCAAATTAGAGAGTTGTGGTTCCAAACGCTGTGTCTTTGTGAGACGCAGAATAGGTGAACGGATGATCTCTGCATGTGTGGTTCCCACCGTGAAGCATGGAGGAAGAGGTGTGATGGAGTGACGGTGCTTTGCTGGTGACACTGTCAGGGATTTATTTAGAATTCAAGGCACACTTAACCAGCATGGCTACCACAGCATTCTGCAGCGATACGCCATCCCATCTGGTTTGCACTTAGTGGGACTATCTTTTGTTTTTCAAAAGAAAAATGACCCAATGCGCCTCCAGGCTGTGTAAGGGCTATTTGACCAAGGAGGAGAGTGATGAAGTGCTGCATCAGATGACCTGGCCTCCACAATCACCTGACCTCAACCAAATTGAGATGGTTTGGGATGAGTTCGACCACAGAGGGAAGGGAAATCATCCAAAAACGGGCTCAGCATATGTGGGAACTCCTTCAAGACTGTTGGAAAAGCATTCCTAATGAAGCTGTTTGAGAGAATGCCAAGGGTGTGCAAAGCTGTCATCAAGGCAAAGGGTGGCTACTCTGAAGAAAAAAAAAATATTATATGTTTGTATTTGTTTAACCCTTTTTGGTTACTACATGTTACCATATGTGTTAAATCATATATTTGATGCCTTCAATATTATTCTAAAATGTAGAAAATATTAAAAACAACAAAAAAAACGTTGAATGAGTGTAACGTGCATTGTTTGAAGGAGACCAAGGCACAGCGTAATTTGTGGTCATCATATTTATTTCAATGAGAACCAGCAACAAAATAACAAAGTGAAACCAAAACGAACGTACCGTTCCGTAGGCTACAAGAG
>NC_088220.1:3718084-3720584 GCF_036934945.1 Oncorhynchus masou masou
TTTGGGCACGCTATTCATCCAAAAGTGAAAATGCTGCCCCCTATCCCGAAGAAGTTTTAATGCAACCGCTGTGTCAGATTTCAAAAAAACTTTACGGAAAAAGCACACCATGCAATAATCTGAGTACGGCACTCAGACAACAAATCAAGCAATACAGATATCCACCATGTTGGAGTCAACAGAAGTCAGAAATAGCATTATAATTATTCACTTACCTTTGATGATCTTCATCAGAATACACTCCCAGGAATCCCAGTTCCACAATAAATGTTTGATTTGTTCAATACAGTTAATCTTTATGTCCAAATACCTCCTTTTAGTTCACGCGTTTAGCCCAGTAATCCAAATGCTCAATGCGCGATTGCTTAGTTCAGACGAAAAGTCAAGAAGTTCTGTTACAGTCCATAGAAACATGTCAAACGAAGTATAGAATCAATCTTTAGGATGTTTTTTTATCATAAATCTTCAATAATGTTCCAACCCGGAGAATTCCTTTTTCTGCAGAAATGCAATGGAACTCAAGCTAACTATCACGTGAACGCGCGTGGTCAGCTCGTGGCTCTCTGACACACCACTGACTCAAAGAGCCCTCATTCCCCCCTCCTCCACAGTAGAAGCATCAAACAAGGTTCTAAAGACTGTTGACATCTAGTGGAAGCCTTGGGAAGTGCAATTTGACCCCATAGACACTGTACATTCGATAAGCCAAGAGTTGAAAAACTACAAACTTCAGATTTCCCACTTCCGGGTTGGATTTTTCTCAGGTTTTCGCCTGCCATATGAGTTATGTTATACTCACAGACATCATTCAAACCGTTTTAGAAACTTCACTGTTTTCAATCCAAAGCTACTAATAATATGCATATATTAGCAACTGGGACTGAGTAGCAGGCGGTTTACTCTGCTTTTCATTCGAACGTGAAGATGCTGCCCCGTGTCCCAAACAGGTTTTTAACACAATGTGGATCAATGGGTGTGAATACGTTCTGAGGTTTCTTTCTGTAAAAAATAGTCACTGAATCTACAAGCCTGATGTCCTCTGGCAGACCTTTTCAAAGGTCTAGGAGCCCTAATGGCAAATGCAGTGATGAAAATAAAGACGTTTGAATATTTGGTTGTTTTGTCAAAATGAATGTTATCCATTTCAATCAAATTAGGGGGCTTAGGCACAAGTTTGATTTGGAAGGATATTGCATCAAGTTTTTCCTAGGAACTTCCTTCTTCACATGTTATTTTAGCTTTTTTTAAATGAAGGACCTCAAAAAAAAAAATTCTCAAGGTGGCACCTCATCATTTCATGATAACACAACGTGTCTTCATGGTCTTTTTAACACACCTATGTTGCCATGGCCAATGTTCAGATTCTGACTCCCACTCCTGCTCTAAGGCAGAGTCTGATTCTCCTCGAGGTCCTGTATCGTTACCCTAAACCTGACCGGACACGCGCGCTGTGTGTGCTCTAGCGTACGCTACCTACCTGGCTGTGTGTGTGTTCACCAGCCATGAATAATCAGTAATGACATCCCTGGCTCTGTAACCCCAGTAGGAGGGCCTTGTAAAAGCCATCACAGGACCTTGCAGCAGATTGTAAAAGAATAGACAGCTCAATCAAAGGGATGCGGTGCAATGACTGGCTGGTCGTTACCAGAGGCTGGGCCTTGATCTGGAAGAGACTGGCCCACTGACTGAGTCCCGACCTGGCATTGACATCAATGGTCTGCTGCTTCCTAAGACTAGGGGCTCTCTGTCTTTCTTTTGATCTCTATCTCTCTCTCAATCTCTCTCTCTCTATCTCTCTCTCAATCTCTCTCTCTCTCTCTCTCTGTCTCTCTCTCTCTCTCTCACTCTGTCATCTCTGTCCCTCTCACTGTCTCTCTCTCTATCTCTCTCTCAATCTCTCTCTCTCCTCTCTCTCTCTCTCTCTCTCTCTCTCTCTCTCTCTCTCTGTGTGTCTCTCTCTGTCTCTCTCTCTCTCACTCTGTCATCTCTGTCCCTCTCACTGTCTCTCTCTCTCATCTCTGCCTCTCTCTGACTCTCTCTCTCTCTCTCTCTCTCTCTCTCTCTCTCTCTCTCTCTCTCACAGTCTCTCTCACTCTCTCTCTCACAGTCTCTCTCACTCTCTCTCTCACAGTCTCTCTCTCTCTCTCTCTCTCTCTCTCTCTCTCTCTCACAGTCTCTCTCTCTCTTGGAATAACAGTTGGCCTTGGGGAAAACTGTCCTTTGGTTCCTTGGTAAATCATTTGGCATGGTTATAATGATCAACCATCAGCTGACTGGTTGCAGCTTTTCTGTGTGGGATCATGGCTGTTGTCTATCGCTACATCGTTCCATCACTCCGGTTAAGCAGTTTTGTGAAATTAAGTCCAATCTAATTCTTCCTCAGACCTTTAATGATCCGTAGTCCACAGCCCCTTTTTGAGAGGTGATTAAATTAGATTCAACACATTTGTTCAAATAATATTTCCTATTCAATACAATTGTTCACAGAGCAGGTGTGTTA
>NC_088220.1:3725584-3740584 GCF_036934945.1 Oncorhynchus masou masou
TACATAACATCATGTATATAGTAGTGGAGTACATAACATCATGTATATAGTAGTGGAGTACATAACATCATGTATATAGTAGTGGAGTACATAACATCATGTATATAGTAGTGGAGTGGAGTACATAACATCATGTATATAGTAGTGGAGTACATAACATCATGTATATAGTAGTGGAGTACATAACATCATATATAGTAGTGGAGTGGAGTACATAACATCATGTATATAGTAGTGGAGCACATAACATCATATATAGTAGTGGAGTGGAGTACATAACATCATGTATATAGTAGTGGAGTACATAACATCATGTATATAGTAGTGGAGTACATAACATCATGTATAGCCTAGTGGAGTACATAACATCATGTATATAGTAGTGGAGTACATAACATCATGTATATAGTAGTGGAGTACATAACATCATGTATATAGTAGTGGAGTACATAACATCATGTATATAGTAGTGGAGTGGAGTACATAACATCATGTATATAGTAGTGGAGTGGAGTACATAACATCATGTATATAGTAGTGGAGTACATAACATCATGTATATAGTAGTGGAGTACATAACATCATGTATATAGTAGTGGAGTGGAGTACATAACATCATGTATATAGTAGTGGAGTGGAGTACATAACATCATGTATATAGTAGTGGAGTACATAACATCATGTATATAGTAGTGGAGTACATAACATCATGTATAGCCTAGTGGAGTACATAATATCATGTATATAGTAGTGGAGTACATAACATCATGTATATAGTAGTGGAGTACATAACATCATGTATAGCCTAGTGGAGTACATAATATCATGTATATAGTAGTGGAGTACATAACATCATGTATAGCCTAGTGGAGTACATAACATCATGTATATAGTAGTGGAGTACATAACATCATGTATAGCCTAGTGGAGTACATAACATCATGTATATAGTAGTGGAGTACATAACATCATGTATATAGTAGTGGAGTACATAACATCATGTATATAGTAGTGGAGTACATAACATAATGTATATAGTAGTGGAGTACATAACATAATGTATATAGTAGTGGAGTGGAGTACATAACATCATGTATATAGTAGTGGAGTACATAACATCATGTATAGCATGGTGGATTGGATTAAAAGGTCAACAAATAACTGTATTCATCTATGGTCCCATGTGTTTTTTATTGAATAAACTTTTGTAATTTTAACAGGACAATCTGGGATACCTACGTTCATGCTTTTCAAGGCCAGTTGACCCTGTGCGTCTGCAATATTGTCCTATATGTTTAATAACAGGTCTGAATGGACTGTGCGTCTGTAATATTCGTAGTGTAACAGTGGGGAGGATGTTGTCTATAGGATGCTTCGTGTTGCCTGGTCATCTATGAGAGGTTCTCCACCTCTCTCTCTGTCTCTCTCTGGGCCCTGGAGAGGAGAAATCACACAGAAGAAGAGAGGAAACATAACAAGCTCTTCATGAGAGAGAGAGCAAGAGAGAGAGAGAGAGAGAGGGCAGAGAGAGAAATAGAGAGAGAGAAACAGGTGGAGAGAGAGATGGAGTCAGTCAAGGTCATTACTCAATATACAAAATACCATAGGCTTTTTGGGGTCCAACTTAAGGTCAAGAGAAAATGAAATGAAAAATAGGTTTTCATTGAACAACAAACAACATGTGTTCTAAATGCCAACATGTACCCTAGATAGTGCACTACCAGGACCATGTGTACCCTGATCGAAAGAGGTGCACTAAAAATGGAATAGGGTGCCATTTGGTACTCAAGGCTAAGAGAACAAGGCTTTACTATGAACAACACAATATTGGTTAAAGGTTGGTTTTAGTTAATTTATACACTTTTTCAGAGTTTCTACCTCAGTTCATTTTGTGGTTGTTTGACAGCCATATATCTCCCACTGTAATCCAGACTACAAATACATCTCACATCAACTGTCACGCTTTCTCTCTAGTCAATTATGTAGTAAAGGTACTGTTCATATTGTGAGGTCAAAGTAATCTCCTACTGAGAAAGATCACACTTAAATAAATAGTACACTTCCCTATAGGCTCTCTGGTCTAAAGTAGTGTACTGTACAGGGAATAGGATTGTGTAATCAACTATTTAGCAGAGATGCTGTTGATGGAAATAGCCTCTTACCAAGATAAAAGGCACAGTTTGGGAAATGTCCCCCTGTTCGATGGTGATTGATTGATTTGTTTTATTTTCAGTCCATATGGTTTTATGAGACACTATTTGTTGAGTACGTGTGTGACAAAACATACTTACCCATTGGTTCTTAAAGTATATTACCCATGGGTTCTTAAAGAATATTACCACCCATGGGTTCTTAAATAATATTACCACCCATTGGTTCTTATTAAAGTATATTACCACCCATTGGTTCTTATTAAAGTATATTACCACCCATGGGTTCTTAAATAGTATTACCACCCATTGGTTCTTAAAGAATATTTCCCATTGGTTCTTACAGAATATTACCACCCATTGGTTCTTACAGAATATTACCACCCATTGGTTCTTATTAAAGTATATTACCACCCATTGGTTCTTATTAAAGTATATTACCACCCATGGGTTCTTAAATAGTATTACCACCCATTGGTTCTTAAAGAATATTTCCCATTGGTTCTTACAGAATATTACCACCCATTGGTTCTTACAGAATATTACCACCCATTGGTTCTTACAGAATATTGCCACCCTTTGGTTCTTATTAAAGTATATTACCACCCATTGGTTCTTACAGAATATTACCACCCATTGGTTCTTACAGAATATTACCACCCATTGGTTCTTACAGAATATTACCACCCATTGGTTCTTACAGAATATTACCACCCATTGGTTCTTACAGAATATTGCCACCCTTTGGTTCTTATTAAAGTATATTACCACCCATTGGTTCTTAAAGAATATTACCACCCATTGGTTCTTACAGAATATTGCCACCCTTTGGTTCTTATTAAAGTATATTACCACCCATTGGTTCTTACAGAATATTACCACCCATTGGTTCTTACAGAATATTACCACCCATTGGTTCTTACAGAATATTACCACCCATTGGTTCTTACAGAATATTACCACCCTTTGGTTCTTATTAAAGTATATTACCACCCATTGGTTCTTAAATAATATTACCACCCATTGGTTCTTACAGAACATTACCACCCATTGGTTCTTAAAGAATATTACCACCCTTTGGTTCTTATTAAAGTATATTACCACCCATTGGTTCTTAAAGAATATTACCACCCTTTGGTTCTTATTAAAGTATATTACCACCCTTTGGTTCTTACAGAATATTACCACCCATTGGTTCTTACAGAATATTACCACCCATTGGTTCTTAAAGAATATTACCACCCATTGGTTCTTACAGAATATTACCACCCATTGGTTCTTAAAGAATATTACCACCCATTGGTTCTTAAAGAATATTACCACCCATTGGTTTTTACAGAATATTACCACCCATTGGTTCTTAAAGAATATTACCACCCATTGGTTCTTACAGAATATTACCCATTGGTTCTTATTAAAGAATATTACCACCCTTTGGTTCTTATTAAAGTATATTACCACCCATTGGTTCTTACAGAATATTACCACCCATTGGTTCTTAAAGAATATTACCACCCTTTGGTTCTCATTAAAGTATATTACCACCCATTGGTTCTTAAATAATATTACCACCCATTGGTTCTTATTAAAGAATATTACCACCCTTTGGTTCTTATTAAAGTATATTACCACCCATTGGTTCTTAAATAATATTACCCATTGGTTATTAAATAATATTTCCCTTTGGTTCTTATTAAATAATATTACCACCCATTGGTTCTTACAGAATATTACCACCCATTGGTTCTTACAGAATATTACCACCCATTGGTTCTTAAATAATATTACCACCCATTGGTTCTTACAGAATATTACCACCCATTGGTTCTTACAGAATATTACCACCCATTGGTTCTTACAGAATATTACCACCCATTGGTTCTTAAAACCTCTACTGACTCCCCATCTCGCATGCGGGAGCGTAATCATCACCTGACACTAATTAGCATAACGCAACGGACATAAATATCCCTAAAAAATATTCCTATTCATAAATATCACAAATGAAATATACTGAGACACAGCTTAGCCTTTTGTTAATCACCCTGTCATCTCAGATTTTTAAAATATGCTTTACAGCCAAAGCTAGACAAGCACTTGTGTAAGTTTATCGATAGCGTAGCATAGCATTATGCCTTGCTAGCAGCAGGCAAACTTGTCACGGAAATCAGAAAAGCAATCAAATTAAATTGTTTACCTTCGATGAACTTCGGATGTTTTCACTCACGAAACTCCCAGGTAGATAGCCAAAGTTCATTTTTTCCCAAAATATTATTTTTGTAGGCGAAATAGCTCTGTTTGTTCTTCAAGTTTGGCTGAGAAATTGCCCGGAAATTGCGGTCAACACAACGGCGAAAAATATAATATCGACAGAAACATGGCAAACGTTGTTTATAATCAATCTTCAAGGTGTTTTTCTAATATCTATTCGATAATATATCCATCGGGACAATTCATTTTTCAGTAGGACCGATTGGAGTAATGGCTACCTCTGCATTTTACGCGAGAATCTCTCTCGGAGCCACCATGTGACCACTTACGCAATGTGGCCGCCTACGGCTATTCTTCAACAGAAATGCGTAAAACTATGTCACAATGATGTAGACACATTGGGGAATACGTAGAAAGCGTAAGCTCGTTGATGGCACATTCACAGCTGAATAGGGACTCATTGGAACACAGCGCTTTCAAAACCTGGGGCACTTCTGACTCTAGATGGACTCTATATTGTCCTCAGTTCTGACTCTAGATGGACTCTATATAGACCTCAGTTCTGACTCTAGATGGACTCTATATAGACCTCAGTTCTGACTCTAGATGGACTCTATATAGACCTCAGTTCTGACTCTAGATGGACTCTATATAGACCTCAGTACTGTCTCTAGATGGACTCTATATATACCTCAGTTCTTGCTCTGGATGTATTTACCTTTGGTAGTTCTAGGCTCCTTTTGGATCCTGAATGTTGTATCCACTGCTTGTGTCTGATCTACTGTGTGTCATAACCCCATACTAAACACAAACTCTTTTACTCTGACCCCGGTCGGTGTCCTGACTCTGATCTCCTTTACTCTGAACCCCATCGGTGTCCTGACTCTGATCTCCTTTACTCTGACCCCTGTCGGTGTCCTGACTCTAATCTCCTTTACTCTGACCCCTGTCGGTGTCCTGACTCTAATCTCCTTTACTCTGACCCCTGTCGGTGTCCTGACTCTAATCTCCTTTACTCTGACCCCGGTCGGTGTCCTGACTCTGATCTCCTTTACTCTGAACCCCGTCGGTGTCCTGACTCTGATCTCCTTTACTCTGACCCCGGTCGGTGTCCTGACTCTGATCTCCTTTACTCTGACCCCTGTCGGTGTCCTGACTCTGATCTCCTTTACTCTGACCCCTGTCGGTGTCCTGACTCTGATCTCCTTTACTCTGACCCCCGTCGGTGTCCTGACTCTATTCTGTATCCTCCCTACTCTATTGTCTGTTTCATAATTCTTATTATTTAACTAGGCAAGTCAGTTAAGAACAAATTCTTAACTGCCTGTTCAGGGGCAGAACGACAGATTTGTACCTTGTCAGCTCGGGGATTCGAACTTGCAACCTTTCGGGTACTAGTCCAACACTCTAACCACTAGGCTACCCTGCCGCCCCAATGTATCCTGACTCTATTCTGTATCCTCCCTACTCTATTGTCTGTTTCCTAAATGTATCCTGACTCTATTCTGTATTGCAGGTCTGACTCCTCTATCTGGCCTACCTCGAGACAGTCCTAACTGTAGTCTCTATGGTTTGTGTTGCAGGTCTGACTGGTCTGTGTCCTACCTCTAGACAGTCCTAACTGTAGTCTCTATGGTCTGTGTTGCAGGTCTGCCAATCATGCAGGTGAAAATAGATATCTCCAGACAGCAGGTTGAGAAGATCTTTGGTCTGGACGACTATTGGTGCCAGTGTGTCGCCTGGAGCACTACGGGAACCCAGAAGAGCCAAAAGGCATATGTCAGGATCGCCTGTAAGTGTTACTCTGATATAAAGCCTACATCAGGATCGCCTGTAAGTGTTACTCTGATATAAAGCCGACATCAGGATCGCCTGTAAGTGTTACTCTGATATAAAGCCTACATCAGGATCGGCTGTAAGTGTTACTCTGATATAAAGCCTACATCAGTATCGGCTGTAAGTGTAGAGTAGATTTAGGCCGATAACCCGCTAATTATCAAAATCCAGAAAAGAGACGTTAAATTCTACAGCCACCTAAAATAAAGCGATTCCCAAACCTTCCATAACAAAGCCATCACCTACAGAGAGATGAACCTGGAGAAGAGTCTCCTAAGCAAGCTGGTCCTGGGGCTCTGTTCACAAACACAAACACACCCTACAGAGCCCCAGGACAGCAGCACAATTAGACCCAACCAAATCATGCGAAAACAAAAAGATAATTACTTGACACATTGGAAAGAATTAACAAAAAAACAGAGCAAACTAGAATGCTATTTGGCCCTAAACAGAGAGTACACAGCGGCAGAATACCTGACCACTGTGACTGACCAAAACCACTGTTTACTGTTAATTTTGATTGGTTATTTCACTTTATATATTCACATTATATATTATCTACCTCACTTGCGTTGGCAATGTAAACACATGTTCCCCATGCCAATAAAGCCCTTGAATTGAATTGAATTTAATTGAGAGAGACATAGAGAGAGAGAGAGGGAAGGAGAGAGAGGGAAGGAGAGAGAGGGAAGGAAGAGAGAGAGGGAGAGAGAGAGGGAAGGAGAGAGAGGGAAGGAGAGAGAGAGAAGGAGAGAGAGGGAGAGAGAGGGAAGGGAGAGAGAGGGAAGGAGAGAGAGAGAGAGAGGAGAGAGAGGGAGAGAGAGGGAGAGAGAGAGAGAGAGAGAGAGGGAAGGAGAGAGAGAGAGAGAGGGGGGGAAGGAGAGAGAGAGAGAGAGAGAGAGAGAGAGAGAGAGAGGGAAGGAGAGAGAGAAGGAGAGAGAGGGAGAGAGAGAGGGAAGGAGAGAGAGAAGGAGAGAGGGAGAGGGAGAGGGAGAGGGAGAGAGAGAGAGAGAGAGAGAGAGGGGGAAGGAGAGAGAGAGAGAGAGAGAGGGGGAAGGAGAGAGAGAGAGAGAGAGAGAGGGAAGGAGAGAGAGAGAGAGAGAGAGGGGGAAGGAGAGAGAGAGAGAGAGGTCGAGAGAGAGGGAAGGAGAGAGAGAAGGAGAGCGAGAGAGAGAGAGAGAGGGAGAGAGAGAGAGGGAAGGAGAGAGAGAGAGGGAAGGAGAGAGAGTGGTCGAGAGAGAGGGAAGGAGAGAGAGAGGGAGAGCGAGAGAGAGACATCCCCCATCCACAATCCACAGCATCAGACAGTTTATGTCTGTTTTTGTTCCTCCCTCTATTAATTCACATGAATATGCATTATTCCAGACAGAACAGACAGGAACAGAGGAATACTCTCATTACCTCTAAAAAGAAACAAAGTTTAAAGATAAGGACACACACACACACACACACACACACACACACACACTCACCTACACCCACCCACCCGCCCTCCCCACCCACCCGCCTCACTACCCATGATCCATCTGGACAGGAGACAGGTCTTTATGTTTCACTACCCATGATCCATCTGGACAGGAGACAGGTCTTTATGTTTCACTACCCATGATCCATCTGGACAGGAGACAGGTCTTTATGTTTCACTACCCATGATCCATCTGGACAGGAGACAGGTCTGTAGGTCTTTATGTTTCACTACCCATGATCCATCTGGACAGGAGACAGGTCTGTAGGTCTTTATGTTCCACTACCCATGATCCATCTGGACAGGGGACAGGTCTTTATGTTCCCCTACCCATGATCCATCTGGACATGAGACAGGTCTTTATGTTTCACTACCCATGATCCATCTGGACAGGAGACAGGTCTGATTCCATATGTGTTACTTCATAGTTTTGATGTCTTTGCTATTATTCTACAATGTAGAAAATAGTAAAAATCAAGAAATCCCCTTGAATGAGTAGGTGTGTCCAAACTTTTGACTGGTACTGTATATATAAAAACCCTCACTGCCCCCAAAATGATGTGGAAACTGAGCTGCACTTCCTAACCTCTTGCCCAATGTATGACCATATTAGAGAGACATATTTCCCTCAGATTACACAGATCCACAAAGAATTTGAAAACAAATCCAGTTTTGATTAACTCCCATATCTACTGGGTGAAATACCACAGTGTGGAATCACAGCAGCAAGATGTGTGACCTGTTGCCACAAGAAAAGGGCAACCAGTGAAGAACAAACACCATTGTAAATACAACCCATATTTATGAGAGAGAGAGAGGGGTATAGAGAGAGAGAGAGAGAGAGCGAGGGGGGTATAGAGAGAGAGAGAGAGAGAAAGAGAGAGCAAGAGAGAGAGAGAGAGACATTGTGTATTCTCTGCTTTCTCCAGAGTAGGAAACTGTGTCTATGTGATTCAATGAAGAGGAGGAAAAATAAATACATTCTTTGTCTACAAGAGAAACCAACATGTTTCTTTTTTACTTCCCCTCCGAGACACACATCACTCAGAGGTGGTATCACAGCACAGGGCCAGACACAGGGCCAGACACAGGGCCAGAGACAGGGCCAGACAAAGGGCCAGAGACATTGCCAGACAAAGGGCCAGAGACAGGGCCAGAGACAGGGCCAGAGACAGGGCCAGACAGGGCCAGACACAGGGCCATACACAGGGCCAGACACAGGGCCAGACACAGGGCCAGACTTAGGGCCAGAGACAGGGCCAGACACAGGGCCAGACAGGGCCAAACACAGGGCCAGACACAGGGCCAGACAAAGGGCTAGACACAGGGCCAGACACAAGGCCAGACACAGGGCCAGACAGGGCTAGACACAGGGCCAGACACAGGGCCAGACACAGTGCCAGACAAAGGGCTAGACACAGGGCCAGACACAGGGCCAGACACAGGGCCAGACACAGGGCCATTCACAGGACCAGACACAGGGCCAGACACAGGGCCAGACACAGGGCCAGACACAGGGCCAGACACAGGGCCATTCACAGGACCAGACACAGGGCCAGACACAGGGCCAGACACAGGGCCAGACACAGGGCCAGACACAGGGCCAGACACAGGACCAGTTAAGGGTGTTTGCTCAAGGTCACAGCAGCAGGGCCAGGCCTAGGGCCATTCACAGGGCCAGACACAGGGCCAGACACAGGGCCAGACACAGGGCCAGTTAAGGGTGTTTGCTCAAGGGCACAGCAGCAGGGCCAGACACAGGGCCAGACACAGGGCCAGACACAGGGCCAGACACAGGGCCAGTTAAGGGTGTTTGCTCAAGGTTACAGCAGCAGGGCCAGACACAGGGCCAGACACAGGGCCAGACACAGGGCCAGACACAGGGCCAGACACAGGGCCAGTTAAGGGTGTTTGCTCAAGGTCACAGCAGCAGGGCCAGACACAGGGCCAGACACAGGGCCAGTTAAGGGTGTTTGCTCAAGGTCACAGCAGCAGGGCCAGACACAGGGCCAGACACAGGGCCAGACACAGGGCCAGACACAGTGCCAGACACAGGGCCAGACACAGGGCCAGACACAGGGCCAGTTAATGGTGTTTGCTCAAGGTCACAGCAGCAGGGCCAGGCACAGGGCCAGACACAGGGCCAGACACAGGGCCAGACACAGGGCCAGACACAGGGCCAGTTAAGGGTGTTTGCTCAAGGTCACAGCAGCAGGGCCAGGCACAGGGCCAGACACAGGGCCAGACACAGGGCCAGACACAGGGCCAGACACAGGGCCAGACACAGGGCCAGTTAAGGGTGTTTGCTCAAGGTCACAGCAGCAGGGCCAGACACAGGGCCAGACACAGGGCCAGACACAGGGCCAGACACAGGGCCAGTTAAGGGTGTTTGCTCAAGGGCACAGCAACAGGGCCAGACACAGGGCCAGACACAGGGCCAGACACAGGGCCAGACACAGGGCCAGACACAGGGCCAGTTAAGGGTGTTTGCTCAAAGGTCACAGCAGAAAGACTGACTGCAGCCTCATGCAGCTTTTTCATGTTTTCTCGTGTTTATTTTGTGTTGTTGGTGTTTTTCATTGTTCCAGGTCACTTGTAGGAGAGGGTTTCTGACTTCAGCGAGATTTCCCAAATATATACATCTTCAATAAATCCGTTTTTTTCCCTCTGTGTTTTGATGATTTTCTTGTCTTCCCACCTTTTTCAGACCTGAGGAAGAACTTTGAGGAGGAGCCAATGGGGAAGGAAGTCTCGTTGAACCAGGAAGTGTTGTTACGCTGTCATCCTCCAGAGGGCGTACCACCAGCTGAGGTGAGAGATGGACTGTTGTCCGATTCTCTACTTTTTTTATTCCAATTCTTTTTTAAATAATCATGAATTTCAAAGCACTTCAAACATAAAGCTTTCAGGGCTGGTTCTCAGGACTGGGGCTCTCAGGACTGGGTCTCTCAGGGCTGGTTCTCAGGACTGGGGCTTTCAGGGCTGGGTCTCTCAGGGCTAGGGCTCTCAGGACTGGGTCTCTCAGGGCTAGGGCTCTCAGGACTGGGTCTCTCAGGGCTGGGGCTCTCAGGGCGGGCTCTCAGGGCTGGCTTTCAGGACTGGGTCTCTCAGGGCTGGGGCTCTCAGGACTGGGCCTCTCAGGGCTGGGGCTCTCAGGGCGGGCTCTCAGGGCTGGCTTTCAGGACTGGGGCTCTCAGGGCTGGGGCTCTCAGGGCTGGGGCTCTCAGGACTGGGGCTCTCAGGACTGGGTCTCTCAGGGCTGGGGCTCTCAGGACTGGGCCTCTCAGGGCTGGGGCTCTCAGGGCTGGGCCTCTCAGGGCTGGCTGTCAGGACTGGGGCTCTCAGGGCTGGGGCTCTCAGGGCTGGGGCTCTCAGGGCGGGCTCTCAGGGCTGGCTTTCAGGACTGGGGCTCTCAGGACTGGGGCTCTCAGGGCTGGGCCTCTCAGGACTGGGGCTTTCAGGGCTGGGGCTCTCAGGGCTAGGGCTCTCAGGACTGGGTCTCTCAGGGCTGGGGCTCTCAGGACTGGGCCTCTCAGGGCTGGGGCTCTCAGGGCGGGCTCTCAGGGCTGGCTTTCAGGACTGGGGCTCTCAGGGCTGGCTTTCAGGACTGGGGCTCTCAGGGCGGGCTCTCAGGGCTGGCTTTCAGGACTGGGGCTCTCAGGGCTAGGGCTCTCAGGGCTAGGGCTCTCAGGGCTGGGGCTCTCAGGACTGGGGCTCTCAGGGCTAGGGCTCTCAGGACTGGGGCTCTCAGGACTGGGGCTCTCAGGGCTAGGGCTCTCAGGACTGGGGCTCTCAGGACTGGGGCTCTCAGGACTGGGGCTCTCAGGGCTGGGGCTCTCAGGGCTGGCTTTCAGGACTGGGGCTCTCAGGGCTGGGGCTCTCAGGGCTGGGGCTTTCAGGACTGGGGCTTTCAGGACTGGGGCTCTCAGGGCTGGGGCTCTCAGGGCTGGGGCTCTCAGGGCTGGGGCTCTCAGGACTGGGGCTCTCAGGGCTGGGGCTCTCAGGGCTGGGGCTCTCAGGGCTGGTTCTCAGGGCTGGTTCTCAGGGCTGGTTCTCAGGACTGGGGCTCTCAGGGCTGGGGCTCTCAGGGCTGGGGCTCTCAGGGCTGGGGCTCTCAGGGCTGGGGCTCTCAGGCCTTAGTACTTACTGGCAAATCTGCAGGTTCATCCCCAACTACTCAGACAGCACAGGGACTAACTACCTGGAACATCTAGCTACTCTGAAACAGTATAGGAATACATTGTTACATTGTACCAGCACAAGAAGCTACAATAGGTAATCACACAGCACAGACCAGTAGAAGAATAGCAAGCAACACTGTCTGTGGGACACTTAGGGACCACTGTCTGTGGGACACTTAGGGGCCACTGTCTGTGGGACACTTAGGGACCGCTGTCCGTGGGACAACTTAGGGACCACTCTCTGTGGGACACTTAGGGATCACTGTCCGTGGGACAACTTAGGGACCACTCTCTGTGGGACAACTTAGGGACCACTGTCTGTGGGACACTTAGGGACCACTGTCTGTGGGACACTTAGGGACCACTGTCTGTGGGACACTTAGGGACCACTCTCTGTGGGACAACTTAGGGACCACTGTCCATGGGACAACTTAGGGACCACTCTCTGTGGGACAACTTAGGGACCACTGTCCATGGGACACTTAGGGACCACTGTCTGTGGGACACTTAGGGACCACTGTCTGTGGGACACTTAGGGACCACTCTCTGTGGGACAACTTAGGGACCACTGTCCATGGGACACTTAGGGACCACTGTCTGTGGGACACTTAGGGGCCACTGTCTGTGGGACACTTAGGGGCCACTGTCTGTGGGACACTTAGGCACCACTGTCTGTGGGACACTTAGGGACCACTGTCTGTGGGACACTTAGGGGCCACTGTCTGTGGGACAACTTAGGGAGCACTCTCTGTGGGACAACTTAGGGACCACTGCCTGTGGGACATCTTAGGGACCACTGTCTGTGGGACACTTAGGGACCACTTAGGGACCACTGTCCGTGGGACACCTAGGCACCACTGTCCGTGGGACAACTTAGGGACCACTGCCTGTGGGACATCTTAGGGACCACTGTCTGTGGGACACTTAGGGACCACTTAGGGACCACTGTCTGTAGGACAGCGTAGAAACCAGTAGCAGAATAACCAGAATGTTTTTTGAATAGTACAGGGACAGTCAGAGGTGTTCATACATGGCACCCTATTCCCTACATAGTACACTACTCTATGGACTCTGGTCAAAAGTAGGGCACTACTATGGGCTCTGGACAAAGGTAGGGCACTACTATGGGCTCTGGTCAAAAATAGGGCTCTACTTTGGGCCCTGGTCAAAAGTAGGGCGCTATATATGGAATAGGGTGTCATTTCAGACACTGCATGGAGCAACAGCAGAAAAAGCCAGACACTGTCCAACAGGATATGGCATCAAGCTAGCTAGCTAGCCAGAGAACATTATGGTTGTTAGAGCCACTCCATCAGAGTTCTGGGATTCTGAACAACAACAAGCTAGCTAGTCAGAGAACATGATGGTTGTTAGAGCCACTACATCAGAGTTCTGGGACTCTAAACAACAACAAGCTAGCTAGCTAGAGAACATTATGGTTGTTAGAGCCACCCCAATAGAGTTCTGGGACTCTAAACAACAACAAGCTAGCTAGCTAGAGAACAGTATGGTTGTTAGAGCCACTCCATTAGAGTTCTGGGACTCTAAACAACAACAAGCTAGCTAGCTAGAGAACAGTATGTTTGTTACAGCCACTCAATAGCTAGCCAGAGGACAGGATGTAACAGCAATGTCATTCTGCTCTGCCAGGTTTGTGTAGGAGCAGCTGGGAGCATGTGAGGAAAGCAGCCCCTGTCCAACAGCAGAGACAGAGCATTGGTTCTGTTGGAGACAACAAGGTTCAGGGATCGTCACAGTAGCAATAGGACCGGAGGTGGTCAGGAGGACACAGCACACGGACAGAGAGTAGCAGAGAAACAGCCAGAAAAGATCTGACAAGTCACACGGACTGCAGAGGAAGCCGGAGAGATGCTAGCTACTCTAAAAACAGAATAGGAGCAGCAGCAGTTCGACTAGCTACTTTAAAAACAGAATAGGAGCAGCAGCAGTTCGACTAGCTACTTTAAAAACAGAATAGGAGCAGCAGCAGTTCGACTAGCTACTTGGAGAAGGGATCCCTCAGAGAAACACAAACTGGACCAGCTACTCTCACAGGGATTAGACTGGACATAACCTGACAGAGACATAGCTACTCTCACAGGGATTAGACTGGACATAACCTGACAGAGACATAGCTACTCTCACAGGGATTAGACTGGACATAACCTGACAGAGACATAGCTACTCTCACAGGGATTAGACTGGACATAATCTGACAGAGACATAGCTACTCTCACAGGGATTAGACTGGACATAACCTGACATAGACATAGCTACTCTCACGGGGATTAGACTGGACATAACCTGACAGAGACATAGCTACTCTCACAGGGATTAGACTGTACATAACCTTAGACAGAGACATAGCTACTCTCACAGGGATTAGACTGGACATAACCTGACAGAGACATAGCTACTCTCACAGGGATTAGACTTGACATTGCTTTACAGAGACATAGATACTCTCACAGGGATTAGACTGGACATAACCTGACAGAGACATAGCTACTCTCACAGGGATTAGACTGGACATTACATTTACATTTACATTTAAGTCATTTAGCAGACGCTCTTATCCAGAGCGATTTACAAATTGGTGAATTCACCTTCTGACATCCAGTGGAACAGCGACTTTATAACCTGACAGAGACATAGCTACTCTCACAGGGATTAGACTGGACATAACCTGACAGAGACATAGCTACTCTCACAGGGATTAGACTGGACATAACCTGACAGAGACATAGCTACTCTCACAGGGATTAGACTGGACATAACCTGACAGAGACATAACTACTCTCACAGGGATTAGACTGGACATAACCTGACAGAGACATAGCTACTCTCACAGGGATTAGACTGGACATAACCTGACAGAGACATAACTACTCTCACAGGGATTAGACTGGAAATAACCTGACAGAGACATAGTTACTCTCACAGGGATTAGACTGGACATAACCTGACAGAGACACATGTAGAATTCACCATATGTATCTACCTCTGAAAGGAAATAACCCTACAGACAGAGACATAACTACTCTACTCTATCTACCTCTGAAAGGAAATAACCCTACAGACAGAGACATAACTACTCTACTCTATCTACCTCTGAAAGGAAATAACCTGACAGACAGAGACATAACTACTCTACTCT
>NC_088220.1:3745584-3855584 GCF_036934945.1 Oncorhynchus masou masou
TAGTAAGAAGTTTAGTTTAGTAAGAAGTTTAGTTTAGTATGAAGTTTAGTTTAGTAAGAAGTTTAGTTTAGTAAGAAGTTTAGTTTAGTATGAAGTTTAGTTTAGTAAGAAGTTTAGTTTAGTATGAAGTTTAGTTTAGTAAGAAGTTTAGTTTAGTATGAAGTTTAGTTTAGTAAGAAGTTTAGTTTAGTAAGAAGTTTAGTATGAAGTTTAGTTTAGTAAGAAGTTTAGTTTAGTATGAAGTTTAGTTTAGTATGAAGTTTAGTTTTAGTTTAGTATGAAGTTTAGTTTAGTATGAAGTTTAGTTTAGTAAGAAGTTTAGTTTTATGAAGTTTAGTAAGAAGTTTAGTTTAGTAGAAGTTTAGTTTAGTAGAAGTTTAGTTTAGTAAGAAGTTTAGTTTAGTATGAAGTTTAGTTTAGTAAGAAGTTTAGTTTAGTATGAAGTTTAGTTTAGTAAGAAGTTTAGTTTAGTATGAAGTTTAGTTTAGTAAGAAGTTTAGTTTAGTAAGAAGTTTAGTATGAAGTTTAGTTTAGTAAGAAGTTTAGTTTAGTATGAAGTTTAGTTTAGTATGAAGTTTAGTTTAGTATGAAGTTTAGTTTAGTAAGAAGTTTAGTTTAGTATGAAGTTTAGTTTAGTAAGAAGTTTAGTTTAGTATGAAGTTTAGTTTAGTATGAAGTTTAGTTTAGTATGAAGTTTAGTTTAGTAAGAAGTTTAGTTTAGTAAGAAGTTTAGTTTAGTAAGAAGTTTAGTTTAGTAATGAAGTTTAGTTTAGTAAGAAGTTTAAGTTTAGTTTAGTATGAAGTTTAGTTTAGTAAGAAGTTTAGTTTAGTAAGAAGTTTAGTTTAGTATGAAGTTTAGTTTAGTAAGAAGTTTAGTTTAGTATGAAGTTTAGTTTAGTAAGAAGTTTAGTTTAGTAAGAAGTTTAGTTTAGTATGAAGTTTAGTTTAGTAAGAAGTTTAGTTTAGTAAGAAGTTTAGTTTAGTATGAAGTTTAGTTTAGTAAGAAGTTTAGTTTAGTATGAAGTTTAGTTTAGTAAGAAGTTTAGTTTAGTATGAAGTTTAGTTTAGTAAGAAGGTTAGTTTAGTAAGAAATTTAGTTTAGTATGAAGTTTAGTTTAGTAAGAAGTTTAGTTTAGTATGAAGTTTAGTATGAAGTTTGGTTTAGTAAGAAGTTTAGTTTAATATGAAGTTTAGTTTAGTAAGAAGTTTAGTTTAGTAAGAAGTTTAGTAAGAAGTTTAGTTTAGCATGAAGTTTAGTTCAGTAAGAAGTCTAGTAAGAAGTTTAGTAAGAAGTTTAGTTTATTATTTAGTTTAGTAGGAAGTCTAGTAAGGAGTTTAGTATGAAGTTTAGTTTCGTATGAAGTTTAATTTAGTAAGAAGATTAGTTTAGTATGAAGTTTAGTTTAGTAAGAAGTTTAGTTTAGTATAAAGTTTAGTTTAGTATGAAGTTTAGTTTAGTAAGAAATTTAGTTTAGTATGAAGTTTAGTATGAAGTTTGGTTTAGTAAGAAGTTTAGTTTAATATGAAGTTTAGTTTAGTAAGAAGTTTAGTTTAGTAAGAAGTTTAGTAAGAAGTTTAGTTTAGCATGAAGTTTAGTTCAGTAAGAAGTCTAGTAAGAAGTTTAGTAAGAAGTTTAGTTTATTATTTAGTTTAGTAAGA
Source organism: Oncorhynchus masou masou (assembly GCF_036934945.1). Taxonomy (NCBI): domain Eukaryota; kingdom Metazoa; phylum Chordata; class Actinopteri; order Salmoniformes; family Salmonidae; genus Oncorhynchus; species Oncorhynchus masou. The sequence goes on from NC_088220.1 coordinate 3,747,244, forward strand.
AGTCTAGTAAGGAGTTTAGTATGAAGTTTAGTTTAGTATGAAGTTTAATTTAGTAAGAAGATTAGTTTAGTATGAAGTTTAGTAAGAAGTTTAGTTTAGTATGAAGTTTAGTTTAGTAAGTAGTTTAGTAAGAAGTTTAGTTTAGTATGAAGTTTAGTTTAGTATGAAGTTTAGTTTAGTAAGAAGTTTAGTTTAGTAAGAAGTTTAGTTTAGTATGAAGTTTAGTTTAGTAAGAAGTCTAGTTTAGTCTGAAGTTTAGTTTAGTAAGAAGTTTAGTTTAGTAAGAAGCTTAGTTTAGTATGAAGTTTAGTAAGAAGTTTAGTTTAGTATGAAGTTTAGTTTAGTAAGAAGTCTAGTAAGAAGTTTAGTTTAGTATGAAGTTTAGTTTAGTAAGAAGATTTGTAAGAAGTTTAGTTTCGTATGAAGTTTAGTTTAGTAAGAAGTGTGGCTTATTAAGAAGTTTAGTTTAGTATGAAGTTTAGTAAGAAGTTTAGTTTAGTAAATAATTTAGTACGAAGTTTACTTTTGTATGAAGTTCAGTAAGAAATGTAGTGCAGTATGAAATTTGGTTTAGTAAGAAGTTTAGTTTAGTAAGAAGTTTTGTTTAAAATGAAGTTTAGTTTAGTAAGAAATTTAGTTTAGTATGAAGTTTAGTAAGAAGTTTAGTTTAGTATTTAGTTTAGTTTAGTAAGAAGTCTAGTAAGGAGTTTAGTATGAAGTTTAGTTTAGTATGAAGTTTAATTTAGTAAGAAGTTTGGTTTAGTAAGTAGTTTAGTAAGACGTTTAGTTTAGTATGTAGTTTAGTATGAAGTTTAGTTTTGTAAGAAGTTTAGTTTAATAAGACATTTAGTTTACTATGAAGTTTAGTTTAGTAAGAAGTTTAGTTTAGTATGAAGTTTAGTTTAGTATGAAGTTTAGTTTAGTAAGAAGTTTAGTAAGAAGTTTAGTTTAGTATGAAGTTTAGTTTAGTAAGAAGTTTAGTTTAGTAAGAAGTTTAGTTTAGTATGAAGTTTAATTTAGTAAGATGTCTAGTAAGAAGTTTAGTTTAGTAAGTAGTTTAGTACGAAGTTTACTTTTGTATGAAGTTTAGTAAGAAATGTAGTTCAGTATGAAATTTGGTTTAGTAAGAAGTTTAGTTTAGTAAGAAGTTTAGTTTGGTATGAAGTTTAGTTTAGTAAGAAATTTAGTTTAGTATGAAGTTTAGTGAGAAGTTTAGTTTAGTATTTAGTTTAGTTTAGTAAGAAGTCTAGTAAGGAGTTTAGTATGAAGTTTAGTTTAGTATGAAGTTTAATTTAGTAAGAAGTTTAGTTTAGTAAGTAGTTTAGTAAGAAGTTTAGTTTAGTTTGAAGTTTAGTTTAATATGAAGTTTAGTTTAGTAAGAAGTTTAGTTTAGTAAGACATTTAGTTTAGTATGAAGTTTAGTTTAGTATGAAGTTTAGTAAGAGGTTTAGTTTAGCATGAAGTTTAGTTCAGTAAGAAGTCTAGTAAGAAGTTTAGTAAGAAGTTTAGTTTATTATTTAGTTTAGTTTAGTAAGAAGTCTAGTATGGAGTTTAGTATGATGTTTAGTTTAGTATGAAGTTTAATTTAGTAAGAAGATTAGTTTAGTATTAAGTTTAGTTTAGTAAGAAGTCTAGTTTAATCTGAAGTTTAGTTTAGTAAGAAGTTTAGTTTCGTATGAAGTTTAGTTTAGTAAGAAGTGTGGCTTAGTAAGAAGTTTAGTTTAGTATGAAGTTTAGTAAGAAGTTTAGTTTAGTAAATAATTTAGTACGAATTTTACCTTTGTATGAAGTTCGGTAAGAAATGTAGTTCAGTATGAAATTTGGTTTAGTAAGAAGTTTAGTTTAGTAAGAAGTTTAGTTTGGTATGAAGTTTAGTTTAGTATGAAATTTAGTTCAGTAAGAAGTCTAGTAAGAAGTTTAGTAAGAAGTTTAGTTTATTATTTAGTTTAGTTTAGTAAGAAGTCTAGTAAGGAGTTTAGTATGAAGTTTAGTTTAGTATGAAGTTTAATTTAGTAAGAAGATTAGTTTAGTATTAAGTTTAGTAAGTAGTTTAGTTTAGTATGAAGTTTAGTTTAGTAAGTAGTTTAGTAAGAAGTTTAGTTTAGTATGAAGTTTAGTTTAGTATGAAGTTTAGTTTAGTAAGAAGTTTAGTTTAGTATGAAGTTTAGTTTAGTAAGAAGTTTAGTTTAGTATGAAGTTTAGTATGAAGTTTGGTTTAGTAAGAAGTTTAGTTTAATATGAAGTTTAGTTTAGTAAGAAGTTTAGTTTAGTAAGAAGTTTAGTAAGAAGTTTAGTTTAGCATGAAGTTTAGTTCAGTAAGAAGTCTAGTAAGAAGTTTAGTAAGAAGTTTAGTTTATTATTTAGTTTAGTTTAGTAAGAAGTCTAGTATGGAGTTTAGTATGAAGTTTAGTTTAGTATGAAGTTTATTTTAGTAAGTAGTTTAGTAAGAAGTTTAGTTTCGTATGAAGTTTAGTTTAGTAAGAAGTGTGGCTTAGTAAGAAGTTTAGTTTAGTAAGAAGTTTAGTAAGAAGTTTAGTTTAGCACGAAGTTTAGTTCAGTAAGAAGTCTAGTAAGAAGTTTAGTAAGAAGTTTAGTTTATTATTTAGTTTAGTAAGAAGTCTAGTAAGGAGTTTAGTATGAAGTTTAGTTTAGTATGAAGTTTAATTTAGTAAGAAGATTAGTTTAGTATGAAGTTTAGTAAGAAGTTTAGTTTAGTATGAAGTTTAGTTTAGTAAGTAGTTTAGTAAGAAGTTTAGTTTAGTATGAAGTTTAGTTTAGTATGAAGTTAGTTTAGTAAGAAGTTTAGTTTAGCATGAAGTTTAGTTTAGTAAGAAGTCTAGTTTAATCTGAAGTTTAGTTTAGTAAGAAGTTTAGTTTAGTAAGAAGTTTAGTTTAGTATGAAGTTTAGTAAGAAGTTTAGTTTAGTATGAAGTTTAGTTTAGTAAGAAGTTTTGTAAGAAGTTTAGTTTCGTATGAAGTTTAGTTTAGTAAGAAGTGTGGCTTAGTAAGAAGTTTAGTTTAGTAAGAAGTTTAGTTTGGTATCAAGTTTAGTTTAGTAAGAAGTTTAGTTTAGTATGAAGTTTAGTAAGAAGTTTAGTTTAGCATGAAGTTTAGTTCAGTAAGAAGTCTAGTAAGAAGTTTAGTAAGAAGTTTAGTTTATTATTTAGTTTAGTTTAGTAAGAAGTCTAGTAAGGAGTTTAGTATGAAGTTTAGTTTAGTATGAAGTTTAATTTAGTAAGAAGATTAGTTTAGTATGAAGTTTAGTAAGAAGTTTAGTTTAGTATGAAGTTTAGTAAGTAGTTTAGTAAGAAGTTTAGTTTAGTATGAAGTTTAGTTTAGTATGAAGTTTAGTTTAGTAAGAAGTTTAGTTTAGTAAGAAGTTTAGTTTAGTATGAAGTTTAGTTTAGTAAGAAGTCTAGTTTAGTCTGAAGTTTAGTTTAGTAAGAAGTTTAGTTTAGTAAGAAGTTTAGTTTAGTATGAAGTTTAGTAAGAAGTTTAGTTTAGTATGAAGTTTAGTAAGAAGTTTAGTTTAGTATGAAGTTTAGTTTAGTAAGAAGTCTAGTAAGAAGTTTAGTTTAGTATGAAGTTTAGTTTAGTAAGAAGTTTTGTAAGAAGTTTAGTTTCGTATGAAGTTTAGTTTAGTAAGAAGTGTGGCTTAGTAAGAAGTTTAGTTTAGCATGAAGTTTAGTTCAGTAAGAAGTCTAGTAAGAAGTTTAGTAAGAAGTTTAGTTTATTATTTAGTTTAGTAAGAAGTCTAGTAAGGAGTTTAGTATGAAGTTTAGTTTAGTATGAAGTTTAATTTAGTAAGAAGATTAGTTTAGTATGAAGTTTAGTAAGAAGTTTAGTTTAGTATGAAGTTTAGTTTAGTAAGTAGTTTAGTAAGAAGTTTAGTTTAGTATGAAGTTTAGTTTAGTATGAAGTTAGTTTAGTAAGAAGTTTAGTTTAGCATGAAGTTTAGTTTAGTAAGAAGTCTAGTTTAGTCTGAAGTTTAGTTTAGTAAGAAGTTTAGTTTAGTAAGAAGTTTAGTTTAGTATGAAGTTTAGTAAGAAGTTTAGTTTAGTATGAAGTTTAGTTTAGTAAGAAGTCTAGTAAGAAGTTTAGTTTAGTATGAAGTTTAGTTTAGTAAGAAGTGTGGCTTAGTAAGAAGTTTAGTTTAGTATGAAGTTTAGTAAGAAGTTTAGTTTAGTAAATAATTTAGTACGAAGTTTACTTTTGTATGAAGTTCAGTAAGAAATGTAGTTCAGTATGAAATTTGGTTTAGTAAGAAGTTTAGTTTAGTAAGAAGTTTAGTTTGGTATGAAGTTTAGTTTAGTAAGAAGTTTAGTTTAGTATGAAGTTTAGTAAGAAGTTTAGTTTAGCATGAAGTTTAGTTCAGTAAGAAGTCTAGTAAGAAGTTTAGTAAGAAGTTTATTTTATTTTTTAGTTTAGTTTAGTAAGAAGTCTAGTAAGGAGTTTAGTATGAAGTTTAGTTTAGTATGAAGTTTAATTTAGTAAGAAGATTAGTTTAGTATGAAGTTTAGTAAGAAGTTTAGTTTAGTATGAAGTTTAGTTTAGTAAGTAGTTTAGTAAGAAGTTTAGTTTAGTATGAAGTTTAGTTTAGTATGAAGTTTAGTTTAGTAAGAAGTTTAGTTTAGTAAGAAGTTTAGTTTAGTATGAAGTTTAGTTTAGTAAGAAGTCTAGTTTAGTCTGAAGTTTAGTTTAGTAAGAAGTTTAGTTTAGTAAGAAGTTTAGTTTAGTATGAAGTTTAGTAGGAAGTTTAGTTTAGTATGAAGTTTAGTTTAGTAAGAAGTCTAGTAAGAATTTTAGTTTAGTATGAAGTTTAGTTTAGTAAGAAGTTTTGTAAGAAGTTTAGTTTCGTATGAAGTTTAGTTTAGTAAGAAGTGTGGCTTAGTAAGAAAGTTTAGTTTAGTATGAAGTTTAGTAAGAAGTTTAGTTTAGTAAATAATTTAGTACGAAGTTTACTTTTGTATGAAGTTCAGTAAGAAATGTAGTGCAGTATGCAATTTGGTTTAGTAAGAAGTTTAGTTTAGTAAGAAGTTTTGTTTGGTATGAAGTTAAGTTTAGTAAGAAATTTAGTTTAGTATGAAGTTTAGTTTTGTAAGAAGTTTAGTTTAATAAGACATTTAGTTTACTATGAAGTTTAGTTTAGTAAGAAGTTTAGTTTAGTATGAAGTTTAGTTTAGTATGAAGTTTAGTTTAGTAAGAAGTTTAGTAAGAAGTTTAGTTTAGTATGAAGTTTAGTTTAGTAAGAAGTTTAGTTTAGTAAGAAGTTTAGTTTAGTATGAAGTTTAATTTAGTAAGAAGTCTAGTAAGAAGTTTAGTTTAGTAAGGGATTTCACCCCCGTAGTGGACAAAAATGAATGGCAAGTTATTGGCATAGGTCAAACCATGCACACATTGGCCAATACCACCCAAAGCGGCGTTGATTCATGCAAAGTTTACTTCTATTGCCATATGGGTATTGCCAGTTGTAACACTTCAAAAATCCAACAGGTGGCGATTGCACTCCACCATGGTTTTTCATATTGGTATTGGACTCCAAGTCAACATCCAAAAGCCAAATTTTGAAAAAACGAATTTTTTGAAAAAAACGTATCACCCCTTAAAAAAGTGCTTTCTGGACCGTTTTTCGAAATTCTTTCGCTTTTTTTGACAATTACACATGTATAAGAACTGTATGAAAATACTTTTGTCCAATTTTATTATCATAATTTTTTTTATTTTTTTACTTGCGCATATTGCATATGTTTTGTCCATTTGCAATATGATTTCATAGGAAGTCAGAAGTCAAAAGTCAAAAATTCTTAAATTTCATAAAAAACTTCACACACCCCTAAAAAAGTGCTTTCTGGACCGTTTTTCGAAAAATTTTCGAATTTTGTGTCGGTTACACAAGTATAAGAACTGTATCAACATACTTTAGTCATATTTTATTATCATAATGTTTTTTGTTTTTTTGCTTGTGCATAAGGCATATGTTTTGTGGGGGCCAAATGTCATAAGAAATTTGACATGCTCAAAAATCCTTCAGAAATGCAAAATTGACTGGCCTGATGAACTCGGGATGGCCGGGCAGTGATTGTTGTTCCTTTCAATCACTCGTGGTGTTGATTTCATCATGTCCATTTGTTTATGTTTTCTCACTTTTGCAAAGTCACTGTGCATTTGCCATATGGTTAACTGGGCATTCACCATCACCAATTTGTCATGCCATAAAAATCATGCAGGAATGCCAAATTGACTGGCCCGATGAACTCGGGATGGCTGGGCAGTGATTCTGGAACCTCTCCATCGCTCGTTTGGCTTGATTTCAGAATGTCGCTTTTGGTGATGGTACCTCACCGCTTAAACATATTGCTAATGGACAAGAGTCACCTGCAAGTCACCGTCCATCAGTCAATTTGATATCATTCAAAGCTAACTATTGGAGGCACTGTCAGTCTCTACGCACCCCAATGATACGTCCCTCCATCCATGTTGTGTATCTGTGTGATTTAGTTTTCCTTTGAATTTTTATGGGAAAAATGACTGATTTACAGTTCATGGGGGTTGCCTAATCATATATATGAAGTTTTGGAAAGATCTGATTTTTTTAACCCCTCCAAACAGCCCATGAGACACCAATTATGGCACTTCCGGTTGGCACAGGAAGCTGTAACTCAACATACATCCTCATTGGGGTATTCCATTAGAGAATCCTGAGTTTTAAGTCTTTACCATGAAAACTGACTGATTTACACAGGGTTCAATGCACTATGTCCATCAAATTGCAGGCAGTGTATGGGTATACACTTTTAGGGCGATTTGGACCACTTCCGGTTGGTCCAGGAAGCTTAGAATCGACACAGGTAGACCTTATAGTGGTCTGATGGACTGGTACCAAAGACAGGTTCATACAACATTCATAACCCATATAGACTCCAGGTTGTATTTAGTGGAGCAGCCAATATATTCCTATGGGGAGAGAAGTCAATGAACACTGTTTTTATGTCAACACCTTCTTTTGACTGTGAAGGGTTAATGTCACACGGTCAAGGATAGGCTTGGACAGATCAGGAGGACCTTAGGAACAGTCCTGTGGTTGAATTGTCTTTCTAAACCTAACGGTTCCGCCGCTGTCACCCAAAATCAAATGACGTACTGGTGAAGGCTTCATATTGGGCCTATTTTTCTCATGGTCGCTGCGCTCAGACCGAGCGAGCTACGGTCAAGCGGGGCACCTCGTTGGACTCGGCACAGTCTGGACTCTATGGTCATGCCATTGTTTGTGTTGATTTCAGAATGTCCATTTGGTCATGTTTTCTCACTTTTGCAAAGTCACTGTGCATTTGCCATATGGTTAACTGGGCAGTCACCATCACCAATTTGTCATGCCATAAAAATCATGCAGGAATGCCAAAATGACTGGCCCGATGACATAGGGATGGCTGGGCAGTGATTTTGGTACCTCTCCATCGCTCGTTTGGGTTGATTTCAGAATGTCGCTTTTGGTGATGGTAACTCACCGCTTAAACATATTGCAAATGTTCCTTACTTTTGCAAAGTCACAAAAAATTCTTGCAGGAATGCCAAATTGACTGGCCCGATGACCTCGGGATGGCTGGGCAGTGATACTGGTACCTCTCCATCGCTCGTTTGGGCTGATTTCAGAATGTCCATTTGGTGATTTTTCTCACTCTTTCAAAGTCACTGTGCATTTGCCATATGGTTAACTGGGCAGTCACCATCACCAATTTGTCATGCTATAAAAATCATGCAGGAATGCCAAATTGACTGGCCCGATGACCTCAGGATGGCTGGGCAGTGATACTGGTACCTCTCCATCGCTCGTTTGGGTTGATTTCAGAATGTCGCTTTTGGTGATGGTACCTCACTGTTAAAACATATTGCAAATGTTCCTTACTTTTGCAAAGTCACTGAAAATTTTTGCAGGAATGCCAAATTGACTGGCCCGATGACCTCGGGATGGCTGGGCAGTGATACTGGTACCTCTCCATGGCTCGTTTGGGTTGATTTCAGAATGTCGCTTTTGGTGATGGTACCTCACTGTTAAAACATATTGCAAATGTTCCTTACTTTTGCAAAGTCACTGAAAATTTTTGCAGGAATGCCAAATTGACTGGCCCGATGACCTCGGGATGGCTGGGCAGTGATACTGGTACCTCTCCATGGCTCGTTTGGGTTGATTTCAGAATGTCGCTTTTGGTGATGGTACCTCACTATTAAAACATATTGCAAATGTTCCTTACTTTTGCAAAGTCACTGAAAATTTGTGCAGGAATGCCAAATTGACTGGCCCGATGACCTCGGGATGTCTGGGCAGTGATACTGGTACCTCTCCATCGCTCGTTTGGGTTGATTTCAGAATGTCGCTTTTGGTGATGGTACCTCACTGTTAAAACATATTGCAAATGTTCCTTACTTTTGCAAAGTCACTGAAAATTTTTGCAGGAATGCCAAATTGACTGGCCCGATGACCTCGGGATGGCTGGGCAGTGATACTGGTACCTCTCCATGGCTCGTTTGGGTTGATTTCAGAATGTCGCTTTTGGTGATGGTACCTCACTGTTAAAACATATTGCAAATGTTCCTTACTTTTGCAAAGTCACTGAAAATTTTTGCAGGAATGCCAAATTGACTGGCCCGATGACCTCGGGATGGCTGGGCAGTGATACTGGTACCTCTCCATGGCTCGTTTGGGTTGATTTCAGAATGTCGCTTTTGGTGATGGTACCTCACTGTTAAAACATATTGCAAATGTTCCTTACTTTTGCAAAGTCACTGAAAATTTGTGCAGGAATGCCAAATTGACTGGCCCGATGAACTCGGGATGGCTTGGCAGTGATTCTGGTACCTCTCCATCACTCGTTAGGGTTGATTCCAGAATGTCCATTTGGTGATTTTTCTCACTCTTTCAAAGTCACTGTGCATTTGCCATATGGTTAACTGGGCAGTCACCATTACCAATTTGTCATGCCATAAAAATCATGCAGGAATGCCAAATTGACTGGCCCGATGACATAGGGATGTCTGGGCAGTGATACTGGTACCTCTCCATCACTCGTTTGGGTTGATTTCAGAATGTCGCTTTTGGTGATGGTACCTCACCGCTTAAACATATTGCTAATGGACAAGAGTCACCTGCAAGTCACCGTCCATCAGTCAATTTGATATCATTCTGACACCAAATGGATACAAACTGACACCAAACCCACTTTTCCCAACTCATTTAGGAGCCAAGTATAACATACTTCAGAGCTGGCCCAAAATTCACAAGGCCTTCGGTACAAAACATTAAAAAACCATAAAACACATAGTTACTTTCTAGCTGCGGGGCCAGTTCGGACATTATGTGTAGTCCTATGTGAGGCGACCCCGAATCCCGAGTTTCGGCCCGATAGGTCATTTGGTGTCCGAGTAAAAGCCTAATTGGTGCTGAAAATCCACTTTTTTCAATGCCTTGCTACGGGGTCCTTGAATGAGCTATCGGACCGAGATGTTGGGTTCTGTCTCTATGGGCCGAGACGGTCACAATGCACCTAGTCTTGTGTCTCTGGGACATTTCTAAATGTCGCCATTTTCGTAATGGTCAAAATGAATTGAAGTCATTGCAAATGTTCGACGCTGTTTCTCGGTCCGAGAACCTCCTAGAGCGCCGTAACTCACCACGCACTATCTACCTGAGGTCTAGAAGAGGATTCTAAAGTTTCGGAACTCTAGGTCTGACGGTTCTTTTTTAGCTCGAACAAAGCTAACTATTGGAGGCACTGTCAGTCTCTACACACCCCAATACGTCCCTCCATCCAAGTTGTGTATCTGTGTGATTTATTTTTCCTTTGAATTTTTATGGGAAAAATGACTGATTTACAGTTCATGGGGGTTGTCTAATCACACATATGAAGTTTTGGACAGATCTGATTTTTTTAACCCTTCCAAACAGCCCCTGAGTCACCAATTATGGCACTTCCGGTTGGCACAGGAAGCTATAAATACACACATGTCTTGACTGACATAGAAACCTAGGGAATCCTGAGTTTTAAGTCTTTAAGTTGAGAATTGACGGATCTACACAGGGTTGAATAATGCAGAGGCCTCGGCACCTTTCGAGGTGATGTACATCCAAATACCTTTTGGGTCAATCTAACCACTTCCGGTTGCTCCAGGAAGCTTAGAATCGACACAGGTAGACCTCATAGTGGTCTGATGGAATGTCATAGAAGACAGGTTCATACAGCATTCATAACCCATAAAGACCCCAGGTTGTATTTAGGGGAGCAGGCAATGTATTCCTATGGGGAGAGAAGTCAATGCACACTGTTTTTTTGTAAACACCTTCTTTTAACTGTGAAAGGTTAATGCCACACAGTCAAGGTTAGGCTTGCACAGATCGGGAGGACCTTAGGAACAGTCCTGTGTTTGAATTGTCCTTCTAAACCTAACGGTTCCGCCGCTGTCACCCAAAATCCAATGACATTGTGGTGCAGGCATCATTGTGGGCCTATTTTTCTCATGGTCGCTGCGCTCAGACCGAGCGAGCTACGGTCAAGAGGGGCACCTCGTTGGACTCGGCACGGCCTTGGGATTATGTTTATGCCATTGCCTGCTCTCTGTGTCTTTAAACACCACGCTTTGTCACTCCATCCTTGCTGTGTGTGTGTGTGAGAGCTTTTCTTTGACATCTGTTGGGAAAAATGACTGACTTACAGTTCATGGGGGTTGTCTAATCACACATATGAAGTTTTGGACAGATCTGATATTTTTAACCCCTCCAAACAGCCCATGAGACACCAATTATGGCACTTCCGGTTGGCACAGGAAGCTGTAACTCAACATACATCCTCATTGGGCTATTCCATTAGAGAATCCTGAGTTTTAAGTCTTTACCATGAAAACTGACTGATTTACACAGGGTTCAATGCACTATGTCCATCAAATTGCAGGCAGTGTATGGGTATACACTTTTAGGGCGATTTGAACCACTTCCGGTTGGTCCAGGAAGCTTAGAATCGACACAGGTAGACCTTATAGTGGTCTGATGGACTGGTACCAAAGACAGGTTCATACAACATTCATAACCCATATAGACTCCAGGTTGTATTTAGTGGAGCAGCCAATATATTCCTATGGGGAGAGAAGTCAATGAACACTGTTTTTATGTAAACACCTTCTTTTGACTGTGAAGGGTTAATGTCACACGGTCAAGGATAGGCTTGGACAGATCAGGAGGACCTTAGGAACAGTCCTGTGGTTGAATTGTCTTTCTAAACCTAACGGTTCCGCCGCTGTCACCCAAAATCAAATGACGTACTGGTGAAGGCTTCATATTGGGCCTATTTTTCTCATGGTCGCCGCGCTCAGACCGAGCGAGCTACGGTCAAGCGGGCGCCTCGTTGGCCTCGGCACAGTCTGGACACTATGGTCATGCCATTGTTTGTGTTGATTTCAGAATGTCCATTTGGTCATGTTTTCTCACTTTTGCAAAGTCACTGTGCATTTGCCATATGGTTAACTGGGCAGTCACCATCACCAATTTGTCATGCCATAAAAATCATGCAGGAATGCCAAATTGACTGGCCCGATGACCTCGGGATGGCTGGGCAGTGATACTGGTACCTCTCCATCGCTCGTTTGGGTTGATTTCAGAATGTCGCTTTTGGTGATGGTACCTCACTGTTAAAACATATTGCAAATGTTCCTTACTTTTGCAAAGTCACTGAAAATTCGTGCAGGAATGCCAAATTGACTGGCCCGATGAACTCGGGATGGCTTGGCAGTGATTCTGGTACCTCTCCATCACTCGTTAGGGTTGATTTCAGAATGTCCATTTGGTCATGTTTTCTCACTTTTGCAAAGTCACTGTGCATTTGCCATATGGTTAACTGGGCAGTCACCATCACCAATTTGTCATGCCATAAAAATCATGCAGGAATGCCAAATTGACTGGCCCGATGACATAGGGATGTCTGGGCAGTGATACTGGTACCTCTCCATCGCTCGTTTGGGTTGATTTCAGAATGTCGCTTTTGGTGATGGTACCTCACCGCTTAAACATATTGCTAATGGACAAGAGTCACCTGCAACTCACCGTCCATCAGTCAATTTGATATCATTCTGACACCAAACTGATACAAACTGACACCAAACCCACTTTTCCCAACTCATTTAGGAGCCAAGTATAACATACTTCAGAGCTGGCCCAAAATTCACAAGGCCTTCGGTACAAAACATTAAAAAACCATAAAACACATAGTTACTTTCTAGCTGCGGGGCCAGTTCGGACATTATGTGTAGTCCTATGTGAGGCGACCCCGAATCCCGAGTTTCGGCCCGATAGGTCATTTGGTGTCCGAGTAAAAGCCTAATTGGTGCTGAAAATCCACTTTTTTCAATGCCTTGCTACGGGGTCCTTGAATGAGCTATCGGACCGAGATGTTGGGTTCTGTCTCTATGGGCCGAGACGGTCACAATGCACCTAGTCTTGTGTCTCTGGGACATTTCTAAATGTCGCCATTTTCGTAATGGTCAAAATGAATTGAAGTCATTGCAAATGTTCGACGCTGTTTCTCGGTCCGAGAACCTCCTAGAGCGCCGTAACTCACCACGCACTATCTACCTGAGGTCTAGAACAGGATTCTAAAGTTTCGGAACTCTAGGTCTGACGGTTCTTTTTTAGCTCGAACAAAGCTAACTATTGGAGGCACTGTCAGTCTCTACACACCCCAATACGTCCCTCCATCCAAGTTGTGTATCTGTGTGATTTATTTTTCCTTTGAATTTTTATGGGAAAAATGACTGATTTACAGTTCATGGGGGTTGTCTAATCACACATATGAAGTTTTGGACAGATCTGATTTTTTAACCCTTCCAAACAGCCCCTGAGACACCAATTATGGCACTTCCGGTTGGCACAGGAAGCTATAAATACACACATGTCTTGACTGACATAGAAACCTAGGGAATCCTGAGTTTTAAGTCTTTAAGTTGAGAATTGACTGATCTACACAGGGTTGAATAATGCAGAGGCCTCGGCACCTTTCGAGGTGATGTACATCCAAATACCTTTTGGGTCAATTTAACCACTTCCGGTTGCTCCAGGAAGCTTAGAATCGACACAGGTAGACCTCATAGTGGTCTGATGGAATGTCATAGAAGACAGGTTCATACAGCATTCATAACCCATAAAGACCCCAGGTTGTATTTAGGGGAGCAGGCAATGTATTCCTATGGGGAGAGAAGTCAATGCACACTGTTTTTTTGTAAACACCTTCTTTTAACTGTGAAAGGTTAATGCCACACAGTCAAGGTTAGGCTTGCACAGATCGGGAGGACCTTAGGAACAGTCCTGTGTTTGAATTGTCCTTCTAAACCTAACGGTTCCGCCGCTGTCACCCAAAATCAAATAACATTGTGGTGCAGGCATCATTGTGGGCCTATTTTTCTCATGGTCGCTGCGCTCAGACCGAGCGAGCTACGGTCAAGCGGGGCACCTCGTTGGACTCGGCACGGCCTTGGGATTATGTTTATGCCATTGCCTGCTCTCTGTGTCTTTAAACACCACGCTTTGTCACTCCATCCTTGCTGTGTGTGTGTGTGAGAGCTTTTCTTTGACATCTGTTGGGAAAAATGACTGATTTACAGTTCATGGGGGTTGTCTAATCACACATATGAAGTTTTGGACAGATCTGATTTTTTTAACCCTTCCAAACAGCCCCTGAGACACCAATTATGGCACTTCCGGTTGGCACAGGAAGCTATAAATACACACATGTCTTGACTGACATAGAAACCTAGGGAATCCTGAGTTTTAAGTCTTTAAGTTGAGAATTGACTGATCTACACAGGGTTGAATAATGCAGAGGCCTCGGCACCTTTCGAGGTGATGTACATCCAAATACCTTTTGGGTCAATTTAACCACTTCCGGTTGCTCCAGGAAGCTTAGAATCGACACAGGTAGACCTCATAGTGGTCTGATGGAATGTCATAGAAGACAGGTTCATACAGCATTCATAACCCATAAAGACCCCAGGTTGTATTTAGGGGAGCAGGCAATGTATTCCTATGGGAGAGAAGTCAATGCACACTGTTTTTTTGTAAACACCTTCTTTTAACTGTGAAAGGTTAATGCCACACAGTCAAGGTTAGGCTTGCACAGATCGGGAGGACCTTAGGAACAGTCCTGTGTTTGAATTGTCCTTCTAAACCTAACGGTTCCGCCGCTGTCACCCAAAATCAAATAACATTGTGGTGCAGGCATCATTGTGGGCCTATTTTTCTCATGGTCGCTGCGCTCAGACCGAGCGAGCTACGGTCAAGCGGGGCACCTCGTTGGACTCGGCACGGCCTTGGGATTATGTTTATGCCATTGCCTGCTCTCTGTGTCTTTAAACACCACGCTTTGTCACTCCATCCTTGCTGTGTGTGTGAGAGAGCTTTTCTTTGACATCTGTTGGGAAAAATGACTGATTTACAGTTCATGGGGGTTGTCTAATCACACATATGAAGTTTTGGACAGATCTGATTTTTTAACCCTTCCAAACAGCCCCTGAGTCACCAATTATGGCACTTCCGGTTGGCACAGGAAGCTATAAATACACACATGTCTTGACTGACATAGAAACCTAGGGAATCCTGAGTTTTAAGTCTTTAAGTTGAGAATTGACTGATCTACACAGGGTTGAATAATGCAGAGGCCTCGGCACCTTTCGAGGTGATGTACATCCAAATACCTTTTGGGTCAATTTAACCACTTCCGGTTGCTCCAGGAAGCTTAGAATCGACACAGGTAGACCTCATAGTGGTCTGATGGAATGTCATAGAAGACAGGTTCATACAGCATTCATAACCCATAAAGACCCCAGGTTGTATTTAGGGGAGCAGGCAATGTATTCCTATGGGGAGAGAAGTCAATGCACACTGTTTTTGTAAACACCTTCTTTTAACTGTGAAAGGTTAATGCCACACAGTCAAGGTTAGGCTTGCACAGATCGGGAGGACCTTAGGAACAGTCCTGTGTTTGAATTGTCCTTCTAAACCTAACGGTTCCGCCGCTGTCACCCAAAATCAAATAACATTGTGGTGCAGGCATCATTGTGGGCCTATTTTTCTCATGGTCGCTGCGCTCAGACCGAGCGAGCTACGGTCAAGCGGGGCACCTCGTTGGACTCGGCACGGCCTTGGGATTATGTTTATGCCATTGCCTGCTCTCTGTGTCTTTAAACACCACGCTTTGTCACTCCATCCTTGCTGTGTGTGTGTGTGAGAGCTTTTCTTTGACATCTGTTGGGAAAAATGACTGATTTACAGTTCATGGGGGTTGTCTAATCACACATATGAAGTTTTGGACAGATCTGATTTTTTTAACCCTTCCAAACAGCCCCTGAGTCACCAATTATGGCACTTCCGGTTGGCACAGGAAGCTATAAATACACACATGTCTTGACTGACATAGAAACCTTGGGAATCCTGAGTTTTAAGTCTTTAAGTTGAGAATTGACTGATCTACACAGGGTTGAATAATGCAGAGGCCTCGGCACCTTTCGAGGTGATGTACATCCAAATACCTTTTGGGTCAATTTAACCACTTCCGGTTGCTCCAGGAAGCTTAGAATCGACACAGGTAGACCTCATAGTGGTCTGATGGAATGTCATAGAAGACAGGTTCATACAGCATTCATAACCCATAAAGACCCCAGGTTGTATTTAGGGGAGCAGGCAATGTATTCCTATGGGGAGAGAAGTCAATACACACTGTTTTTTTGTAAACACCTTCTTTTAACTGTGAAAGGTTAATGCCACACAGTCAAGGTTAGGCTTGCACAGATCGGGAGGACCTTAGGAACAGTCCTGTGTTTGAATTGTCCTTCTAAACCTAACGGTTCCGCCTTTGTCACCCAAAATCAAATGACATTGTGGTGCAGGCTTCATTGTGGGCCTATTTTTCTCATGGTCGCTGCGCTCAGACCGAGTGAGCTACGGTCAAGCGGGGCACCTCGTTGGACTCGGCACGGCCTTGGGATTATGTTTATGCCATTGCCTGCTCTCTGTGTCTTTAAACACCACGCTTTGTCACTCCATCCTTGCTGTGTGTGTGTGTGTGAGAGCTTTTCTTTGACATCTGTTGGGAAAAATGACTGATTTACAGTTCATGGGGGTTGTCTAATCACACATATGAAGTTTTGGACATATCTGATTTTTTTAACCCTTCCAAACAGCCCCTGAGACACCAATTATGGCACTTCCGGTTGGCACAGGAAGCTATAAATAAACTCATATCCTCATTGGGGTATGCCTTTACAGAATCCTGAGTTTTAAGTCTTTACGTTAAGAACTGAGTTATTTACGGAGGGTTTAGTGAGTGTGTGTTATTTCAGAAAATCATAGAAAATCACAGAAATGTCGCAGAGCTCCGCAGCACATTTTAAAAATACTCGTATGAACACCTTGCAACTGGATCTGTAACCGTTGAAAAAAAAAAAACACCTATATCTGAACATCACGATCTGGTCAACGTACGATTTCTCGTAAATGACGATAGATAAATGGCCGATTTTTTTTATTGACACCGGAGGCTCCTTGACTTTGACGTGAAGTGAAAAAATCTTTTCTCTATTTTCATTTTGGACCTTTAATCCCAGAAATATGGCCATAACTCAAAAACCGTTGAGGCCTAGACGCCATCTTGTTCGGGGCCATCTTCCCATAATGCCAAACCTACGCTCACCAAGTTTCGGCTTCGAAATATTTTCGGTTTCCGAGATATGGCACGTCGTGATTCGTGATGTTTTGTCCAATAGCAATATGATTGCTTATGCCCTCTTGTGGGATATTCCGGCATTGCGCAAAAATGGGCTAAAATTTGTTTATTTTATTAAACGAAAACCGAATGTCCGACAAAGTTCATTTGATGACTTCCCGGTAGGTCTGGCCCTACCGCTCGGCCCGACGCCGTCTCCGAATTTCTAAAATGTTTTCGGACGTCTAGTAAGGGACCGTACAGTTCCAATAGGGACTTTCTCACTAACTATACGGTGATTGTCGAAATGTTCCCTTAAGGTATGTAAGTAGTTTAGTACGAAGTTTACTTTTGTATGAAGTTCAGTAAGAAATGTAGTTCAGTATGAAATTTGGTTTAGTAAGAAGTTTAGTTTAGTAAGAAGTTTAGTTTGGTATGAAGTTTAGTTTAGTAAGAAATGTAGTTCAGTATGAAATTTGGTTTAGTAAGAAGTTTAGTTTAGTATGAAGTTTAGTTTAGTATGAAGTTTAATTTAGTAAGAAGTTTAGTTTAGTAAGTAGTTTAGTAAGAAGTTTAGTTTAGTTTGAAGTTTAGTTTAATATGAAGTTTAGTTTAGTAAGAAGTTTAGTTTAGTAAGAAGTTTAGTTTGGTATGAAGTTTAGTTTAGTATGAAGTTTAATTTAGTAAGAAGTTTAGTTTAGTAAGTAGTTTAGTAAGAAGTTTAGTTTAGTTTGAAGTTTAGTTTAATATGAAGTTTAGTTTAGTAAGAAGTTTAGTTTAGTAAGACATTTAGTTTAGTATGAAGTTTAGTTTAGTATGAAGTTTAGTAAGAGGTTTAGTTTAGCATGAAGTTTAGTTCAGTAAGTAGTCTAGTAAGAAGTTTAGTAAGAAGTTTAGTTTATTATTTAGTTTAGTTTAGTAAGAAGTCTAGTATGGAGTTTAGTATGAAGTTTAGTTTAGTATGAAGTTTAATTTAGTAAGAAGATTAGTTTAGTATTAAGTTTAGTTTAGTAAGAAGTCTAGTTTAATCTGAAGTTTAGTTTAGTAAGAAGTTTAGTTTCGTATGAAGTTTAGTTTATTAAGAAGTGTGGCTTAGTAAGAAGTTTAGTTTAGTATGAAGTTTAGTAAGAAGTTTAGTTTAGTAAATAATTTAGTACGAATTTTACCTTTGTATGAAGTTCGTTAAGAAATGTAGTTCAGTATGAAATTTGGTTTAGTAAGAAGTTTAGTTTAGTAAGAAGTTTAGTTTGGTATGAAGTTTAGTTTAGTATGAAATTTAGTTCAGTAAGAAGTCTAGTAAGAAGTTTAGTAAGAAGTTTAGTTTATTATTTAGTTTAGTTTAGTAAGAAGTCTAGTAAGGAGTTTAGTATGAAGTTTAGTTTAGTATGAAGTTTAATTTAGTAAGAAGATTAGTTTAGTATGAAGTTTAGTAAGAAGTTTAGTTTAGTATGAAGTTTAGTTTAGTAAGTAGTTTAGTATGAAGTTTAGTTTAGTATGAAGTTTAGTTTAGTAAGAAGTTTAGTTTAGTAAGAAGTTTAGTAAGAAGTTTAGTTTAGTATGAAGTTTAGTTTAGTAAGAAGTCTAGTAAGAATTTTAGTTTAGTATGAAGTTTAGTTTAGTAAGAAGTTTTGTAAGAAGTTTAGTTTCGTATGATGTTTAGTTTAGTAAGAAGTGTGGCTTAGTAAGAAGTTTAGTTTAGTATGAAGTTTAGTAAGAAGTTTAGTTTAGTAAATAATTTAGTACGAAGTTTACTTTTGTATGAAGTTCAGTAAGAAATGTAGTGCAGTGTGAAATTTGGTTTAGTAAGAAGTTTAGTTTAGTAAGAAGTTTTGTTTGGTATGAAGTTTAGTTTAGTAAGAAATTTAGTTTAGTATGAAGTTTAGTAAGAAGTTTAGTTTAGTATTTAGTTTAGTTTAGGAAGAAGTCTAGTAAGGAGTTTAGTATGAAGTTTAGTTTAGTATGAAGTTTAATTTAGTAAGAAGTTTGGTTTAGTAAGTAGTTTAGTAAGACGTTTAGTTTAGTATGTAGTTTAGTATGAAGTTTAGTTTTGTAAGAAGTTTAGTTTAATAAGACATTTAGTTTACTATGAAGTTTAGTTTAGTAAGAAGTTTAGTTTAGTAAGTAGTTTAGTAAGAAGTTTAGTTTAGTTTGAAGTTTAGTTTAATATGAAGTTTACTTTAGTAAGAAGTTTAGTTTAGTAAGACATTTAGTTTAGTATGAAGTTTAGTAAGAAGTTTAGTTTAGCATGAAGTTTAGTTCAGTAAGAAGTCTAGTAAGAAGTTTAGTAAGAAGTTTAGTTTATTATTTAGTTTAGTTTAGTAATAAGTCTAGTATGGAGTTTAGTATGAAGTTTAGTTTAGTATGAAGTTTATTTTAGTAAGTAGTTTAGTAAGAAGTTTAGTTTCGTATGAAGTTTAGTTTAGTAAGAAGTGTGGCTTAGTAAGAAGTTTAGTTTAGTATGAAGTTTAGTAAGAAGTTTAGTTTAGTAAATAATTTAGTACGAATTTTACCTTTGTATGAAGTTCAGTAAGAAATGTAGTTCAGTATGAAATTTGGTTTAGTAAGAAGTTTAGTTTAGTAAGAAGTTTAGTTTGGTATGAAGTTTAGTTTAGTAAGAAGTTTAGTTTAGTATGAAGTTTAGTAAGAAGTTTAGTTTAGCATGAAATTTAGTTCAGTAAGAAGTCTAGTAAGAAGTTTAGTAAGAAGTTTAGTTTATTATTTAGTTTAGTAAGAAGTCTAGTAAGGAGTTTAGTATGAAGTTTAGTTTAGTATGAAGTTTAATTTAGTAAGAAGATTAGTTTAGTATTAAGTTTCGTAAGAAGTTTAGTTTAGTATGAAGTTTAGTTTAGTAAGTAGTTTAGTAAAAAGTTTAGTTTAGTATGAAGTTTAGTTTAGTATGAAGTTTAGTTTAGTAAGATGTTTTGTTTAGAATGAAGTTTAGTTTAGTAAGAAGTTTAGTTTAGTATGAAGTTTAGTAAGAAGTTTAGTTTAGTATGAAGTTTAGTTTAGTAAGAAGTTTTGTAAGAAGTTTAGTTTCGTATGAAGTTTAGTTTAGTAAGAAGTGTGGCTTAGTAAGAAGTTTAGTTTAGTATGAAGTTTAGTAAGAAGTTTAGTTTAGTAAATAATTTAGTACGAAGTTTACTTTTGTATGAAGTTCAGTAAGAAATGTAGTGCAGAATGAAATTTGGTTTAGTAAGTAGTTTAGTTTAGTAAGAAGTTTAGTTTGGTATAAAGTTTAGTTTAGTAAGAAATTTAGTTTAGTATGAAGTTTAGTAAGAAGTTTAGTTTAGTATTTAGTTTAGTTTAGTAAGAAGTCTAGTAAGGAGTTTATTATGAAGTTTAATTTAGTAAGAAGTATAGTTAAGTTGTCACGCCTTGGTCTTAGTATTTTGTGTTTTAGTTTATTAGTTAGTCAGACCAGGGTGTGACATGGGTTTATTATGTATTGTATTTTCGTATTGGGGTTTGTAGTGTTTGGGATTGTAGCTGATTAGATGCGTGTGTGTGTTTAATAGGTTGGCTGCCTGAGGCGGTTCTCAATCAGAGTCAGGTGATTCTCGTTGTCTCTGATTGGGAACCGTATTTAGGTAGCCTGGGTTTCGCTTTACATTTTGTGGGTGATTGTTCCTGTCTCTGTGTTAGTTTCACCAGTCAGGCTGCAATAGGTTTCACGATCCGGTTGTTGTTTTTGTATTTATTAAGTTATTTCATGTATAGTTCGTTTGTTTGTTTTCACATTAAACATGAGTAACTTACACGCTGCATTTCGGTCCGACTCTCCTTCAACAAAAGAAGAACGCCTTTACAGAATCACCCACCACACTCGGACCGAGCAGCGTGTCAACAGGCAGCGACAGCTGGAGCAGCAAAGGGAGGAGGAATTATTCGGAGAATGGACATGGGAAGACGTGCTGGAAGGAAAAAGACCCTGGGCTCAGTCTGGTGAATATCGCCGCCCTAAGGAGGAATTAGAAGCGGCTGAAGCGGAGAGGCGCTGGTATGAGGAGGCAGCACGGCGACGTGGATGGCAACAGGAGGAGGCACTAAGGAGAGCAGAGGCAGCCGGAGATAGGAGCCGACGATACGAGGGAACACGGTTGGCAAGGAAGCCCGAAAAGCAGCCCCAAAAATGTATTGGGGGGGGGGCTATCAGGGAGTATGGCTGCGTCAGGTAGGAGACCTGCGCAATCTCCCTGTGCTTACTGGGGGGCTAGAGAGACCGGGCAGGCACCGTGTTATGCAGTGGTGCGCACGGTGTCCCCAGTGCAGGTGCATAGCCCGGTGCGGTATATTTCAGCTCCGCGTATCGGCCGGGCTAGATTGAGCGTTGAGCCAAATGCCATGAAGCCGGCTCTACGCATCCGGTCTCCAGTGCGTCTCCTTGGGCCGGTTTACATGGCACCAGCCTTGCGCTCGGTGTCTCCGGTTCACCTACATAGCCCAGTGCGGGCTATTTCTCCTCACAGCACTGGCAGGGCAACCGAGAGTATTCAACCAGGTAAGGTTGGGCAGGCTCGGTGCTCAAGAGCTCCAGTGCGCCTGCACGGTCCGGTCTATCCAGTACCACCTCCACACCCCAGCCCTCCAGTAGCAGCTCCCCGCACTAGGCTTCCTGTGCGTGTCCTCGGCCCAATACCACCAGTGCCAGCACCACGCATCAGGCCTTCAATGCGCCTCGCCTGTTCAGCGCAGCCAGCGCTTTCTCCCTCTCCTGCGCTGTCGGAGTCTCCCGTCTGTTCAGCGGTTCTAGAGCCTTCCTCCTCTACAGCACTGCCGGAGCCTCCTGCCTGTATAGAGCAGCCTGAGCTGCCAGTCTACATGGAGCAGCCAGAGCTGTCAGTCTGCATAAAGCAGCCAGAGCTGCCAGTCTGCATGGAGCTGCCAGTCTGCAAGTAGCTGCCAGTCTGCAAGGAGCCGCCAGAGCTGTCAATCTGCATGGAGCAGCCAGAGCTGCCAGTCAGCATGGAGCAGCCAGAGCCGACAGTCAGTATGGAGCAGCCAGAGCCGATAGTCAGCATGGAGCAGCCAGAGCCGATAGTCAGCATGGAGCAGCCAGAGCCATCAGTCAGCATGAAGCAGCCAGATCTGCCAGTCAGCCAGACTCTTCCAGATCTGCCCGTCAGCCAGACTCTTCCAGATCTGCCAGTCAGCCAGACTCTTCCAGATCCGCCAGACAGCCAGACTCTTCCAGATCTGCCAGTCAACCAGACTCTTCCAGATCTGCCAGTCAGCCAGACTCTTCCAGATCTGCCAGTCAGCCAGACTCTTCCAGATCTGCCAGTCAGCCAGACTCTTCCAGATCCGCCAGACAGCCAGACTCTTCCAGATCTGCCAGTCAACCAGACTCTTCCAGATCTGCCAGTCAACCAGACTCTTCCAGATCCGCCAGTCAGCCAGGATCTGCCAGATCTGCTAGTCAGCCAGGATCACCCAGTCAGCCAGGATCTGCCAGATCTGCTAGTCAGCCAGGATCCGCCAGTCGGCCAGGATCCGCCAGTCAGCCAGGATCTGCCGGATTCAACTGCCTGGCTGGGCTTCATCTCAGTACTGGGCTTTTTCTCAGTACTGGGCTGCCTCTCAGTGCTGGGCTGCCTCTCAGTGCTGAGCTGCCCCTCAGTCCCGAGCTGCCCCTCAGTCCCGAGCTGCCCCTCAGTCCCGAGCTGCCCCTCAGTCCCGAGCTGCCCCTCAGTCCCGAGCTGCCCCTCAGTCCAGAGCTGCCCCTCAGTCCAGAGCTGCCCCTCAGTCACGAGCTGCTCCTCTGTTATGTAGGGTTCTGGGTGAGGACTATTCGGCCATGGTCGGCGGTTAGGGTGGATTATCCATGGACGCGAAGGGGAGGAACAATGACATTTATGAAGTGGGGTCCACGTCCGGAGCCGGAACCGCCACCATGGACAGACGCCCACCCGGACCCTCCCTATGGTTTTGAGGTGCGTTCGGGAGTCCGCACCTTAGGGGGGGGGGGGGTTCTGTCACGCCTTGGTCTTAGTATTTTGTGTTTTAGTTTATTAGTTAGTCAGACCAGGGTGTGACATGGGGTTATTATGTATTGTATTTCCGTATTGGGGTTTGTAGTGTTTGGGATTGTAGTTGATTAGGGGTGTGTGTGCGTGTTTAATAGGTTGGTTGCCTGAGGCGGTTCTCAATCAGAGTCAGGTGATTCTCGTTGTCTCTGATTGGGAACCGTATTTAGGTAGCCTGGGTTTTGCTTTACATTTTGTGGGTGATTGTTCCTGTCTCTGTGTTAGTTTCACCAGTCAGGCTGTAATAGGTTTCACGTTCCGTTTGTTGTTTTTGTATTTATTAAGTTATTTCATGTATAGTTCGTTTGTTCGTTTTCACATTAAACATGAGTAACTTACACGCTGCATTTCGGTCCGACTCTCCTTCAACAAAAGAAGAACGCCGTTACATTAGTAAGAAGTTTAGTAAGAAGTTTAGTTTAGTATGAAGTTTAGTTTAGTATGAAGTTTAGTTTTGTAAGAAGTTTAGTTTAATAAGACATTTAGTTTAGTATGAAGTTTAGTTTAGTAAGAAGTTTAGTTTAGTATGAAGTTTAGTTTAGTATGACGTTTAGTTTAGTATGAAGTTTAGTTTAGTAAGAAGTTTAGTAAGAAGTTTAGTTTCGTATGAAGTTTAGTTTAGTAAGAAGTTTAGTAAGAAGTTTAGTTTAGTATGAAGTTTAGTTTAGTAAGATGTTTAGTTTAGTAAGAAGTTTAGTTTAGTATGAAGTTTAATTTAGTAAGAAGTCTAGTAAGAAGTTTAGTAAGACGTTTAGTTTTGTATGAAGTTTAGTTTGGTAAGAAGTTTAGTTTAGTATGAAGTTTAGTAAGAAGTTTAGTTTTGTATGAAGTTTAGTTTTGTAAGAAGTTTAGTTTAGTATGAAGTTTAGCAAGAAGTTTAGTTTAGTAAATAATTTAGTACAAAGTTTACTTTTGTATGAAGTTCAGTAAGAAATGTAGTTCAGTATGAAATTTGGTTTAGTAAGAAGTTTAGTTTAGTAAGAAGTTTAGTTTGGTATGAAGTTTAGTTTAGTAAGAAATTTAGTTTAGTATGAAGTTTAGTGAGAAGTTTAGTTTAGTATTTAGTTTAGTTTAGTAAGAAGTCTAGTAAGGAGTTTAGTATGAAGTTTAGTTTAGTATGAAGTTTAATTTAGTAAGAAGTTTAGTTTAGTAATTAGTTTAGTAAGAAGTTTAGTTTAGTATGAAGTTTAGTTTAGTAAGAAGTTTAGTTTAGTAAGACATTTAGTTTAGTATGAAGATTTTTTAGTAAGAAGTTTAGTTTAGTATGAAGTTTAGTTTAGTAAGAAGTTTAGTTTAGTAAGAAGTTTAGTTTAGTATGAAGTTTAGTGTAGTATGAAGTTTAGTATGACGTTTAGTTTAGTATGAAGTTTAGTTTAGTAATAAATTTAGTATAACGTTTACTTTAGTATGAAGTTCAGTAAGAAGTTTAGTTTAGTAAGATGTTTAGTTTAGTAAGACGTTTAGTTGTGTAAGAAGTTTAGTTTAGTAAGATGTTTAGTTTAGTAAGACATTTAGTTTAGTATGAAGTTTAGTTTAGTAAGAATTTTAGTATGAATATTAGTTTAGTAAGAAGTTTAGTAAGAACTTTAGTTTAGTATGAATATTAGTTTAGTAAGAAGTTTAGTTTAGTAAGATGTTTATTATGAGGTTTAGTTTAGTATGAAGTTTAGTTTAATAAGAAGTTTAGTTTAGTAAGAAGTTTAGTTTAGTATTAAGTTTAGTTTAGTAAGAAGTTTAGTTTAATAAGAAGTTTAGTTTAGTATTAAGTTTAGTTTAGTAAGAAGTTTAGTTTAGTATGAAGTTTAGTTTAGTATGACGTTTAGTTTAATAAGACATTTAGTTTAGTATGAAGTTTAGTTTAGTAAGAAGTTTAGTTTAGTATGAAGTTTAGTTTAGTATGACGTTTAGTTTAGTATGAAGTTTAGTTTAGTAAGAAGTTTAGTAAGAAGTTTAGTTTCGTATGAAGTTTAGTTTAGTAAGAAGTTTAGTAAGAAGTTTAGTTTAGTATGAAGTTTAGTTTAGTAAGATGTTTAGTTTAGTAAGAAGTTTAGTTTAGTATGAAGTTTAATTTAGTAAGAAGTCTAGTAAGAAGTTTAGTAAGAAGTTTAGTTTTGTATGAAGTTTAGTTTGGTAAGAAGTTTAGTTTAGTATGAAGTTTAGTAAGAAGTTTAGTTTTGTATGAAGTTTAGTTTTGTAAGAAGTTTAGTTTAGTATGAAGTTTAGCAAGAAGTTTAGTTTAGTAAATAATTTAGTACGAAGTTTACTTTTGTATGAAGTTCAGTAAGAAATGTAGTTCAGTTTGAAATTTGGTTTAGTAAGAAGTTTAGTTTAGTAAGAAGTTTAGTTTGGTATGAAGTTTAGTTTAGTAAGAAATTTAGTTTAGTATGAAGTTTAGTGAGAAGTTTAGTTTAGTATTTAGTTTAGTTTAGTAAGAAGTCTAGTAAGGAGTTTAGTATGAAGTTTAGTTTAGTATGAAGTTTAATTTAGTAAGAAGTTTAGTTTAGTAATTAGTTTAGTAAGAAGTTTAGTTTAGTATGAAGTTTAGTTTAGTAAGAAGTTTAGTTTAGTAAGACATTTAGTTTAGTATGAAGATTTTTTAGTAAGAAGTTTAGTTTAGTATGAAGTTTAGTTTAGTAAGAAGTTTAGTTTAGTAAGAAGTTTAGTTTAGTATGAAGTTTAGTGTAGTATGAAGTTTAGTATGACGTTTAGTTTAGTATGAAGTTTAGTTTAGTAATAAATTTAGTATAACGTTTACTTTAGTATGAAGTTCAGTAAGAAGTTTAGTTTAGTAAGATGTTTAGTTTAGTAAGACGTTTAGTTGTGTAAGAAGTTTAGTTTAGTAAGATGTTTAGTTTAGTAAGAATTTTAGTATGAATATTAGTTTAGTAAGAAGTTTAGTAAGAACTTTAGTTTAGTATGAATATTAGTTTAGTAAGAAGTTTAGTTTAGTAAGATGTTTATTATGAGGTTTAGTTTAGTATGAAGTTTAGTTTAATAAGAAGTTTAGTTTAGTAAGAAGTTTAGTTTAGTATTAAGTTTAGTTTAGTAAGAAGTTTAGTTTAATAAGAAGTTTAGTTTAGTATTAAGTTTAGTTTAGTAAGAAGTTTAGTTTAGTATGAAGTTTAGTTTAGTATGACGTTTAGTTTAGTATGAAGTTTAGTTTAGTAAGAAGTTTAGTAAGAAGTTTAGTTTCGTATGAAGTTTAGTTTAGTAAGAAGTTTTGTAAGAAGTTTAGTTTAGTATGAAGTTTAGTAAGAAGTTTAGTTTCGTATGAAGTTTAGTTTAGTAAGAAGTTTAGTAAGAAGTTTAGTTTAGTATGAAGTTTAGTTTAGTAAGAAGTTTAGTTTAGTAAGAAGTTTAGTTTAGTATGAAGTTTAATTTAGTAAGAAGTCTAGTAAGAAGTTTAGTAAGAAGTTTAGTTTTGTATGAAGTTTAGTTTGGTAAGAAGTTTAGTTTAGTATGAAGTTTAGTAAGAAGTTTAGTTTTGTATGAAGTTTAGTTTTGTAAGAAGTTTAGTTTAGTATGAAGTTTAGCAAGAAGTTTAGTTTAGTAAATAATTTAGTACGAAGTTTACTTTTGTATGAAGTTCAGTAAGAAATGTAGTTCAGTATGAAATTTGGTTTAGTAAGAAGTTTAGTTTAGTAAGAAGTTTAGTTTGGTATGAAGTTTAGTTTAGTAAGAAATTTAGTTTAGTATGAAGTTTAGTGAGAAGTTTAGTTTAGTATTTAGTTTAGTTTAGTAAGAAGTCTAGTAAGGAGTTTAGTATGAAGTTTAGTTTAGTATGAAGTTTAATTTAGTAAGAAGTTTAGTTTAGTAATTAGTTTAGTAAGAAGTTTAGTTTAGTATGAAGTTTAGTTTAGTAAGAAGTTTAGTTTAGTAAGACATTTAGTTTAGTATGAAGTTTTTTTAGTAAGAAGTTTAGTTTAGTATGAAGTTTAGTTTAGTAAGAAGTTTAGTTTAGTAAGAAGTTTAGTGTAGTATGAAGTTTAGTATGACGTTTAGTTTAGTATGAAGTTTAGTTTAGTAATAAATTTAGTATAACGTTTACTTTAGTATGAAGTTCAGTAAGAAGTTTAGTTTAGTAAGATGTTTAGTTTAGTAAGACGTTTAGTTGTGTAAGAAGTTTAGTTTAGTAAGATGTTTAGTTTAGTAAGACGTTTAGTTTAGTATGAAGTTTAGTTTAGTAAGAATTTTAGTATGAATATTAGTTTAGTAAGAAGTTTAGTAAGAACTTTAGTTTAGTATGAATATTAGTTTAGTAAGAAGTTTAGTTTAGTAAGATGTTTATTATGAGGTTTAGTTTAGTATGAAGTTTAGTTTAATAAGAAGTTTAGTTTAGTAAGAAGTTTAGTTTAGTATTAAGTTTAGTTTAGTAAGAAGTTTAGTTTAGTAAGAAGTTTAGTTTAATAAGAAGTTTAGTTTAGTATGAAGTTTAGTTTAGTAAATCAAATCAAATCAAATTTTATTATTTATTTATTATTATTATTATTATTTATTTATTTAGAGTGCAGAGGCGGCAGGTAGCCTAGTGGTTAGAGTGTAGAGGTGGCAGGTAGTCTAGTGGTTAGAGTGTAGAGGTGGCAGGTAGTCTAGTGGTTAGAGCGTAAAGGTGGCAGGTAGCCTAGTGGTTAGAGTGTAGAGGTGGCAGGTAACCTAGTGGTTAGAGTGTAGATGTGGCAGGTAGCCTAGTGGTTAGTGTGTAGAGGTGGCAGGTAGCCTAGTTGTTAGAGCGTAGAGGTGGCAGGTAGCAGGCAGGCAACATCCACATCGAGCTAAAGGTTAGAGCTGCCGCTTTCAAGGAGCGGGACTCTAACCCGGACACTTATAATAAGGCCCACTATGCCCTCAGACGAACCATCAAACAAGCAAAGCATCAATACAGGACTAAGATTGAATCCTTCTTACACCGGCTCTGACGCTTGTCAGATGTGGCAGGGCTTGAAAACAATTACGGACTACAAAGGGAAACCCAGACGCGAGCTACCCAGTGATGCAAGCCTACCGGACGAGCTAAATACCTTTAATGCTAGCTTTGAGGCAAGCAACCTTCACAAAGCCACGGGGCCAGGCGGATTACCAGAGTGTGTATGCAAAGCATGCACGGACCAACTGGCAAGTGTCTTCACTGACATGTTCAACCTCTCCCTGACCGAGTCTGTAATACCTACATGTTTCAAGCAGACCACCATAGTCCCTGTGCCCAAGGAAGTGAAGTTAACCTGCCTAAATGATTACCGTCCTGTGGCACTCACATCTGTAGCCATGGAGTGCTTTGAAAGGCTGGTCATGGCTCACATCAACAGCATCCTCCCAGACATCCTAGACCCACTCCAATTCACATACCGCCCCAATAGATCCACAGGTGAGACAATCTCAATCGCATTCCACACTGCCCTTTCCCACCTAGACAAAAGGAACACCTATGTGAGAATGCTGTTCATCGACTACATCTTAGCGTTCAACACCATAGTGCCCACGATGCTCATCACTAAGCTAAGGACCCTGGGACCAAACCTCTGCAACTGGATCCTGGAGTTCCTGATGGGCCGTCCCCAGGTGGAAAGGGTAGGCAACAACACATCTGCCAAGCTGGTCCTCAACACTGGTGTCCCTCAGGGGTGTGTACTTTGTCCCTCCTGTACTCCCTGTTCACTCACAACTGCATCGCCGAAAACGACTCCAACACCATTATTAATTCTGCTGACGAGGCAACAGCGGTAGTCCTGATCACCAACAACAATGAGACACTATAAAGTGGTCAGAGAACTGGCAGTGTGGTGCCAGGACAACAACCTCTTTCTCAATGTGAGCAAGACAAAGGAGCTGATCGTTGACTACAGGAAAAGGCTGGCCTCATTAACATCGACAGGGCTGTAGTGGAGCATGTAGAGTGTTTCAAGTTCCTTGGTGTCCACATCACTAACAAACTATCATGGTCCAAACACACCAAGACAGTCGTGAAGAGGGCACGACAAAACCTTTATCCCCTTAGGAGACTGAAAAGATTTGGCATGTTGAACAGCTGCACCATCGAGAGCATCCTGACCGGTTTCATCACCGCCTGGTATGGCAACTGTTCGGCATCCAACTGCAAGGCGCCACAGAGGGTAGTTTGAACAGTACATGACTGGGCCAATCTTCCTGCCATCCACATCCTATATAATAGGTGGTGTCAGAGGAAAGCCCATAAAATTGTCAGGGACTCCAGCCACCCTAGTCATAGACTGTTCTCTCTGCTACCGCACGGCAAGCTGTACCGGAGCGCCAAGTCTAGGACCAAGAGGCCTCTAAACAGCTTCTACCCTCAAGCCATAAGACTGCTGAACAATTAATCAAATGGCCACCAGACTATTTACACTGACCCCCCCCCCCCCCCATTTGTTTGTATACTGCTGCTACTCGCTGTTTATTATCTATGCATTGTCACTTCACCCCTACCTACAAATGACCTCACCTAACAAGTACCCCCCCACACACTGACTCGGTACCGGTAACCCCTGTATAAAGCCTTGTTATTGTGTTGCTTATTATTTAAAAAATGGTGTTACCTCAGTTTATTTCGTAAATATTTTCTTAACTCTTCTTGAACTGCACTGTTGGTTAAGGGCTTTTAAGTAAACATTTCACCCTAAGGTCTACACTTGTTGTATTCGGCTCATGTGATGAATAAAGTCCTTTGATTTGACATAGTATGCAGTTTAAGTATTTAGTACGCTAGTATGGATATTTGGACACGGCCAGTATCTAGTTTGAGAAAGAGAATGATAGTTACCATAGTTACATATTCACAGCTAGTGTACATACCACAGCACAGGAGCAGGTGTGTTTATGTCTTTCTGCAGTTTTTTCTTGAACATGGAACCAAGGTCAAGAGCAGCAGGGTGTCACGTTCTTTCTTATTCCCATCAACATGAGGGAAGTGTCACGTTCTTTCCTGTCCCCCACAGTGGTCACTTTGTTCGCAGCTCAAGGAAAAGGGGAGCCTGCCCGCTGGTGCACCTGTCATTGACTCTAGTCAGGATGTACATTGGCTCCATCCCAACTGGCAAACTATTCCCTTTGTAGTGCACTACTTTTGACCAGGGCCTATAGGGTTATGAAGTAGTGCACTACTTTTGACCAGGGCCTATAGGGATATGAAGTAGTGCACTAATTTTGACCAGAGTCTATAGGGCTATGAAGTAGTGCACTACTTTTGACCAGGGCCTATAGGGCTATGAAGTAGTGCACTAATTTTGACCAGAGCCTATAGGGCTATGAAGTAGTGCACTACTTTTGACCAGGGCCTATATTGCTATGAAGTAGTGCAATAATTTTGACCAGGACCTATAGGGCTATGAAGTAGTGCGCTACTTTTGACCAGGACCTATAGGGCTATGAAGTAGTGTTCCAAATAGGATTGGTTACCATGGTTAGCATCACAACTACAGTACAGTAGTAAGATGGCAGCAGACAGCATCACAACTACAGTACTGTGGTCACATGGCAGCAGACAGCATCACACCCACAGTACAGTAGTAAGATGGCAGCAGACAGCATCACACCCACAGTATTGTGGTCACATGGCAGCAGACAGCATCACACCCACAGTATTGTGGTCACATGGCAGCAGACAGCATCACACCCACAGTATTGTGGTCACATGGCAGCAGACAGCATCACACCCACAGTATTGTGGTCACATGGCAGCAGACAGCATCACACCCACAGTACAGTAGTAAGATGGCAGCAGACAGCATCACACCTACAGTACTGTGGTCACATGGCAGCAGACAGCATCACACCCACAGTACAGTAGTAAGATGGCAGCATACAGCATCACACCTACAGTACACTAGGAAGATGGCAGCATACAGCATCACACCTACAGTACAGTAGTAAGATGGCAGCATACAGCATCACACCTACAGTACAGTAGTAAGATGGCAGCATACAGCATCACACCTACAGTACAGTAGGAAGATGGCAGCATACAGCATCACACCTACAGTACTATAGTCACATGGCAGCAGACAGCATCACACCTACAGTATTGTGGTCACATGGCAGCAGACAGCATCACACCTACAGTACAGTAGTAAGATGGCAGCAGACAGCATCACACCCACAGTACAGTAGGAAGATGGCAGCATACAGCATCACACCTACAGTACAATAGGAAGATGGCAGCATACAGCATCACACCCACAGTACAGTAATAAGATGGCAGCAGACAGCATCACACCCACAGTACTGTGGTCACATGGCAGCAGACAGCATCACACCCACAGTACAGTAATAAGATGGCAGCAGACAGCATCACACCCACAGTACTGTGGTCACATGGCAGCAGACAGCATCACACCCACAGTACTGTGGTCACATGGCAGCAGACAGCATCACACCTACAGTACTATAGTCACATGGCAGCAGACAGCATCACACCTACAGTACTGTGGTCACATGGCAGCAGACAGCATCACACCCACAGTACAGTAGTAAGATGGCAGCAGACAGCATCACACCCACAGTATTGTGGTCACATGGCAGCAGACAGCATCACACCTACAGTACAGTAGTCACATGGCAGCAGACAGCATCACACCTACAGTATTGTGGTCACATGGCAGCAGACAGCATCACACCTACAGTATTGTGGTCACATGGCAGCAGACAGCATCACACCCACAGTACAGTAGTCACATGGCAGCAGACAGCATCACACCTACAGTACTATAGTCACATGGCAGCAGACAGCATCACACCTACAGTACTATAGTCACATGGCAGCAGACAGCATCACACCCACAGTACTGTGGTCACATGGCAGCAGACAGCATCACACCCACAGTAATGTGGTCACATGGCAGCAGACAGCATCACACCTACAGTATTGTGGTCACATGGCAGCAGACAGCATCACACCCACAGTATTGTGGTCACATGGCAGCAGACAGCATCACACCCACAGTACTATAGTCACATGGCAGCAGACAGCATCACACCTACAGTACTATAGTCACATGGCAGCAGACAGCATCACACCTACAGTACTATAGTCACATGGCAGCAGACAGCATCACACCCACAGTAATGTGGTCACATGGCAGCAGACAGCATCACACCTACAGTATTGTGGTCACATGGCAGCAGACAGCATCACACCCACAGTAATGTGGTCACATGGCAGCAGACAGCATCACACCTACAGTACAGTAATAAGATGGCAGCAGACAGCATCACACCTACAGTACTGTGGTCACATGGCAGCAGACAGCATCACACCCACAGTACAGTAGTCACATGGCAGCAGACAGCATCACAACTACAGTACTGTGGTCACATGGCAGCATACAGCATCACACCTACAGTACAGTAATAAGATGGCAGCAGACAGCATCACACCCACAGTACAGTAGTAAGATGGCAGCAGACAGCATCACACCCACAGTATTGTGGTCACATGGCAGCATACAGCATCACACCCACAGTACTATAGTCACATGGCAGCAGACAGCATCACACCTACAGTACTATAGTCACATGGCAGCAGACAGCATCACACCCACAGTACTGTGGTCACATGGCAGCAGACAGCATCACACCTAAAGTAATGTGGTCACATGGCAGCAGACAGCATCACACCCACAGTACAGTAGTAAGATGGCAGCAGACAGCATCACACCCACAGTATTGTGGTCACATGGCAGCAGACAGCATCACACCTACAGTACAGTAGTCACATGGCAGCAGACAGCATCACACCTACAGTATTGTGGTCACATGGCAGCAGACAGCATCACACCTACAGTATTGTGGTCACATGGCAGCAGACAGCATCACACCCACAGTACTGTGGTCACATGGCAGCAGACAGCATCGCACCCACAGTACAGTAGTCACATGGCAGCAGACAGCATCACACCTACAGTACTATAGTCACATGGCAGCAGACAGCATCACACCTACAGTACTATAGTCACATGGCAGCAGACAGCATCACACCCACAGTAATGTGGTCACATGGCAGCAGACAGCATCACACCTACAGTATTGTGGTCACATGGCAGCAGACAGCATCACACCCACAGTATTGTGGTCACATGGCAGCATACAGCATCACACCCACAGTACTATAGTCACATGGCAGCAGACAGCATCACACCTACAGTACTATAGTCACATGGCAGCAGACAGCATCACACCTACAGTACTATAGTCACATGGCAGCAGACAGCATCACACCTACAGTACTGTGGTCACATGGCAGCAGACAGCATCACACCCACAGTAATGTGGTCACATGGCAGCAGACAGCATCACACCTACAGTATTGTGGTCACATGGCAGCAGACAGCATCACACCTACAGTACTATAGTCACATGGCAGCAGACAGCATCACACCTACAGTACAGTAATAAGATGGCAGCAGACAGCATCACACCCACAGTACAGTAGTAAGATGGCAGCAGACAGCATCACACCCACAGTATTGTGGTCACATGGCAGCATACAGCATCACACCCACAGTACTATAGTCACATGGCAGCAGACAGCATCACACCTACAGTACTATAGTCACATGGCAGCAGACAGCATCACACCCACAGTACTGTGGTCACATGGCAGCAGACAGCATCACACCTAAAGTAATGTGGTCACATGGCAGCAGACAGCATCACACCCACAGTACAGTAGTAAGATGGCAGCAGACAGCATCACACCCACAGTATTGTGGTCACATGGCAGCAGACAGCATCACACCTACAGTACAGTAGTCACATGGCAGCAGACAGCATCACACCTACAGTATTGTGGTCACATGGCAGCAGACAGCATCACACCTACAGTATTGTGGTCACATGGCAGCAGACAGCATCACACCCACAGTACTGTGGTCACATGGCAGCAGACAGCATCGCACCCACAGTACAGTAGTCACATGGCAGCAGACAGCATCACACCTACAGTACTATAGTCACATGGCAGCAGACAGCATCACACCTACAGTACTATAGTCACATGGCAGCAGACAGCATCACACCCACAGTAATGTGGTCACATGGCAGCAGACAGCATCACACCTACAGTATTGTGGTCACATGGCAGCAGACAGCATCACACCCACAGTATTGTGGTCACATGGCAGCATACAGCATCACACCCACAGTACTATAGTCACATGGCAGCAGACAGCATCACACCTACAGTACTATAGTCACATGGCAGCAGACAGCATCACACCTACAGTACTATAGTCACATGGCAGCAGACAGCATCACACCTACAGTACTGTGGTCACATGGCAGCAGACAGCATCACACCCACAGTAATGTGGTCACATGGCAGCAGACAGCATCACACCTACAGTATTGTGGTCACATGGCAGCAGACAGCATCACACCTACAGTACTATAGTCACATGGCAGCAGACAGCATCACACCTACAGTACTATAGTCACATGGCAGCAGACAGACAACTCATACTAGATCTATCTGGCCATGATACATGTAGTCAGACAGAACCCCACTAATATCTATCTGGCCATGATACATGTAGTCAGACAGAACCCCACTAATATCTATCTGGCCATGATACATGTAGTCAGACAGGACCCCACTAATATCTATCTGGCCATGATACATGTAGTCAGACAGAACCCCACTAATATCTATCTGGCCATGATACATGTAGTCAGACAGAACCCCACTAATATCTATCTGGCCATGATACATGTAGTCAGACAGAACCCCACTAATATCTATCTGGCCATGATACATGTAGTCAGACAGGACCCCACTAATATCTATCTGGCCATGATACATGTAGTCAGACAGAACCCCACTAATATCTATCTGGCCATGATACATGTAGTCAGACAGAACCCCACTAATATCTATCTGGCCATGATACATGTAGTCAGACAGAACCCCACTAATATCTATCTGGCCATGATACATGTAGTCAGACAGGACCCCACTAATATCTATCTGGCCATGATACATGTAGTCAGACAGGACCCCACTAATATCTATCTGGCCATGATACATGTATTCAGACACGACCCCACTAATATCTATCTGGCCATGATACATGTAGTCAGACAGAACCCCACTAATATCTATCTGGCCATGATACATGTAGTCAGACAGAACCCCACTAATATCTATCTGGCCATGATACATGTAGTCAGACAGAACCCCACTAATATCTATCTGGCCATGATACATGTAGTCAGACAGGACCATGTCGGGTAACCCTGGCTGATTTGTCGCTTCATCCCTTCATCCCATCCCATCCTCCCTCCACTCCTCTCTTCAACTTTCACTGTTCCCCTCACTCCCTTTTCTCCCTACCTTCCTCCATTCCTTCATCCCTGTACCTTCTCTCCCTCGCTCTGTCCCACCCTCCCCCTCCCTCTGTCCCACCCTCCCCCTCCCTCTGTCCCACCCTCCCCCTCCCTCTATCCCACCCTCCCCCTCCCTCTGTCCCACCCTCCCCCTCCCTCTGTCCCACCCTCCCCCTCCCTCTATCCCACCCTCCCCCTCCCTCTATCCCACCCTCCCCCTCCCTCTGTTCCACCCTCCCCCTCCCTCTATCCCACCCTCCCCCTCCCTCTATCCCACCCCCCCCTCTATCCCACCCTCCCTCCCTCTATCCCACCCTCCCCCTCCCTCTATCCTACCCTCCCCCTCCCTCTATCCTTCCCTCCCCTCCCTCTATCCCACCCTCCCCCTCGCTCTATCCCACCCTCCCCTATCTTACCCCTTGGCTTCCCTCCTCCTCTCCCTCCATCCCTCCCTTCCCTATCTTACTCATTGACTTCCCTCCTCCTCTCCCTCCATCACTTCATCACGGTGACAGTGAACGGAGGTTGGTCTACCTGGACAACGTGGTCGGCGTGCAGCGCAGTTTGTGGGAGGGGCTGGCAGAGGAGGAGCCGCAGCTGCACCAATCCCACGCCGCTGAACGGGGGCTTGGCCTGTGACGGACAGAATGTCCAGAAAAGCGCCTGCACCGCCACCTGCCCAGGTAACACCGCCCGCTCAACCGCCCCAGTCATTCAGCTAGGCTACTTCCTGTCCTGCACAGCCACCTGCCCAGGTAATACCGCCCGCTCATTCGCTCCCAGTCATTCAGCTAGGCTACTTCCTGTCCTGTAGCTCCACCTGCCCAGGTAACATTGCCCGCGCATCCGCTCCCAGGCATTTAGCTAGGCTACTTCCTGTCCTGTAGCTCCACCTGCCCAGGTAACACCGCCCGCTCAACCACTGTATATACATATACATATATATATATCATTCAGCTAGGCTACTTCCTGTTCTGTGGGTCCACCTCTGCTTGTCTCTGATTGGCTTAGCACGGTTTGGCATGCTTTGGCTCATTTACATTTTTGTGCTAAGATACATAATTAGTTAATATTTAGATTGGCTGCTCTCTTTTGCCTGTTTTTCCATCAATTATTTTGCAATAAAGTATAATTGTTAAGCTGGTGAGCGGGTGGTTGGCTGTTTGGTTGTTTGTCTGTGAATAGATTGGTTTGAGGAGAGTGATAAATATACCTTTGTGTCATCAGTCTGTAGCCACACATCTCTGTTTCTCCTCCCTGTAGTCTGTGCAGTACACCAATATCCCTGATTCATATCTGATTCATATCAGATACCTATCAGATCAGATACCTGATTCATATCTGATTCATATCAGATACCTATCAGATCAGATACCTGATTCATATCAGATTCCTGATTCATATCAGATCAGATTCCTGATTCATATCAGATCAGATTCCTGATTCATATCAGATCAGATTCCTGATTCATATCAGATCAGATTCCTGATTCATATCAGATCAGATTCCTGATTCATATCAGATCAGATTCCTGATTCATATCAGATCAGATTCCTGATTCATATCAGATCAGATACCTGATTCATATCAGATCAGATACCTGATTCGTATCATTCAACACTCCTCCTGTGGCCTCCAACTGCTCTTAAATGCAAATAAAACTAAATGCATGCTCTTCAACCGATCACTGCCCGCTTGTCCAACATCACTACTCTGGACGGTTCTGACTTAGAATACGTGGACAACTACAAATACCTAGGTGTCTGGTTAGACTGTAAACTCTCCTTCCAGACTCACAGTAAGCATCTCCAATCCAAAATTAAATCTAGAATCGGCTTCCTATTTCGCAACAAAGCCTCCTTCACTCATGCTGCCAAACATACCTTCGTAAAACTGATTAATCTACCGATCCTTGACTTCTGCAGTGTCATTTACAAAATAGTCTCCAACTCTACTCAGCAAATTGGATGCAGTCTATCACAGTGCCATCCGTTTTGCCACCAAAGCCCCATATACTACCCACCACTGTGACCTGTATGCTCTCGTTGGCTGGCCCTCGCTTAATATTCATCGCCAAACCCACTGACTCCAGGTCATCTATAAGTCAGATCATATCCCCGCCTTAACTCAGCTCACTGGTCACCATAGAAACACCCACCCATAGCACGTGCTCCAGGAGGTATATCTCACTGGTCATCCCCAAAGCCAACTCCTCCTTTGGCCTCCTTTCCTTCCAGTTCTCTGCTGCCAATGACAGGAACGAATTGCAAAAATCACTGAAGCTGGAGACATATCTCCCTCTCTAACTTTAAGCACCAGCTGTAAAAGCAGGTCACAGATCACTGCACCTGTACATAGCCCATCTTTAAATGCGCCACCCAACTACCTCATCCCCATTGTAACGGCTTTCGTCTGGTAGAAGAGAAATGGACCAAAATGCAGTGTGGTATTTTTGAGACATGTTTAATGAGGAATGAAAAAACGAACTATACAAAAACAACAAACGGAACGTGAAAACCTATACAGCCTATCTGGTGACAACAAACACAGAGACAGGAACAATCACCCACGAAACACTCAAAGAATATGGCTGCCTAAATATGGTTCCCAATCAGAGACAACGATAATCACCTGCCTCTGATTGAGAACCACCTCAGGCAGCCATAGACTATGCTAGACACCCCCAAGACAAAACACACCACAAAAAACCCATGTCACACCCTGGCCTGACCAAATAAATGCAGATAAACATAATAAATATAGACCAGGGCGTGACACCCATGATGTTATTTTTTTTGTTGCTTCATTGCACCCCAGTATCTCTACTTGCACATTCATCTTCTGCATATCTATCACTCCAGTGTTTAATTGCTAAATCCCCACCTTATCTCAGCTCACTGGTCAGTGTTTAATTGCTAAAATGTAATTATTTTGCCAATATGGCCTATTTATTGCCTTACCTCCCTAATCTTACTACATTTACACAAACTGTATATAGATGTTTCTATTGTGTTATTGACTGTACGTTTGTTTACTCCATGTGTAACTCTGTGTTGTTGTCTGTGCCACACTGCTTTGCTTTATCTTGGCCAGGTCACCGTTGTCAATGAAAACTTGTTCTCAGCTGGCCTCTTCTGTGAGAGACTGAGTCCCTGTCTACATCCCAAATGGCACCCTATTCCCTGTTTAGCAGGGCCCTGGTCTAAAATAGTGCACTATATAGGGAATATGGTGTCATTTGGGACGGGTGCCATTTGGTAAACAGTCATAATCACTAGTCGTGGTACGGTGTCAGAGTAGAGTGGTGTAGAGACAGAGTGGTGTGGAGGCAGAGGCAGAGTGGTGTAGAGGCAGAGTGGTGTAGAGGCAGAGGCAGAGTGGTGTAGAGGCAGAGTGGTATAGAGGCAGAGGCAGAGTGGTGTAGAGGCAGAGGCAGAGTGGTGTGGAGGCAGAGTGGTGTGGAGGCAGAGGCAGAGTGGTGTGGAGGCAGAGGCAGAGTGGTGTAGAGGCAGAGGCAGAGGGGTGTGGAGGTAGAGGCAGAGTGGTGTAGAGACAGAGGCAGAGTGGTGTAGAGGCAGAGGCAGAGTGGTGTGGAGGCAGAGTGGTGTGGAGGCAGAGGCAGAGTGGTGTGGAGGCAGAGGCAGAGTGGTGTAGAGGCAGATGCAGAGTGGTGTAGAGGCAGAGGCAGAGGGGTGTGGAGGTAGAGGCAGAGTGGTGTAGAGACAGAGGCAGAGTGGTGTAGAGGCAGAGGGGTGTAGAGACAGAGGCAGAGTGTTGTGAAGTCAGAGGCAGAGTGGTGTGGAGACAGAGGCAGAGTGGTGTAGAGGCAGAAGCAGAGTGATGTGGAGGCAGAGGCAGAGTGGTGTAGAGACAGAGGCAGCGTGGTGTGGAGACAGAGGCAGCGTGGTGTGGAGGCAGAGGCCGAGTGGTGTAGAGACATAGGCAGAGTTGTGTAGAGACAGAGTGGTGTGGAGGCAGAGGAGTGGCGTGGAGGCAGAGTGGTGTGGAGGCAGAGTAGTGTAGAGGCAGAGTGGTGTAGAGGCAGAGTGGTGTGGAGGCAGAGTGGTGTAGAGGCAGAGTGGCGTGGAGGCAAAGAGAGGGAGAGAGAGAGAGAGGGGGACAGAGAGAGAGAGAGGGACAGTGAGAGAGAGGGAGAGAGAGAGAGATACAGAGAGAGAGAGAGAGACAGAGAGAGAGAGAGAGAGAGAGAAAGAGAGAGAGACAGAGAGAGACAGAGAGAGAGAGAGAGGGAGAGAGAGAGAGACAGAGAGAGAGAGCGACAGAGACAGGGAGAGAGCGAGACAGAGAGACAGAGAGAGCTCTGTTCACTAACACACCCTACAGAGCCCTATGACAGCAGCACAATTAGACCCAACCAAATCATGAGAAAACAAAAAGATAATTACTTGACACATTGGAAAGAATTAACAAAAAAACAGAGCAAACTAGAATGCTATTTGGCCCTACACAGAGAGTACACAGCGGCAGAATACCTGACCACTGTGACTGACCCAAACTTAAGGAAAGCTTTGACTATGTACAGACTCAGCGAGCATAGCCTTGCTATTGAGAAAGGCCGCCGTAGGCAGACATGGCTCTCAAGAGAAGACAGGCTATGTGCTCACTGCCCACAAAATGAGGTGGAAACTGAGCTGCACTTCCTAACCTCCTGCCCAATGTATGACCATATTAGAGAGACATATTTCCCTCAGATTACACAGATCCACGAAGAATTCGAAAACAAATCCAATTTTGAAAAACTCCCATATCTACTGGGTGAAATTCCACAGTGTGCCACCAGAGCAGCAAGATTTGTGACCTGTTGCCACAAGAAAAGGGCAACCAGTGAAGAACACACACCATTGTAAATACAACCCATATCTATGCTTATTTATTTTATCCTGTGTCCTTAACCATTTGTACATTGTAAAAACACTGTATATATATATATATATATATATAATATGACATGTGTAATGTCTTTGTTTTGAAACTTCTGTATGTGTGATGTCTACTGTTAATTTTTATTGTTTATTTCACTTTATATATTATCTACCTTACTTGCTTTGGCAATGTTAACACATGTTACCCATGCCAATAAAGCCCCTTGAATTGAATTGAATTGAATTGAATTGAATTGAGAGAGAGAGAGAGAGAGAGAGAGAGAGAGAGAGAGAGAGAGACAGAGAGAGAGAGAGAGAGAGACAGAGAGAGATGTGTGATGTCTACTGTTAATTTTTATTGTTTATTTCACTTTATATATTATATACCTTACTTGCTTTGGCAATGTTAACACATGTTTCCCATGCCAATAAAGCCCCTTGAATTGAATTGAATTGAGAGAGAGAGAGAGACAGAGAGACAGAGAGAGAGACAGAAAGACAGAGAGAGCGAGAGAGAGACAGAAAGACAGAGAGAGAGACAGAGACAGAGAGAGAGACAGAAAGACAGAGAGAGCGAGAGAGAGACAGAAGAGAGAGAGAGAGAGAGAGAGAGAGAGAGAAAGACAGAGAGAGAGAGAGAGAGAGAGAGAAAGACAGAGAGAGACAGAGACAGAGAGAGAGACAGAAAGACAGAGAGAGAGAGAGACAGAGAGAGAGACAGAAAGACAGAGAGAGCGAGAGAGAGACAGAAAGACAGAGAGAGAGACAGAGACAGAGACAGAGAGAGAGACAGAAAGACAGAGAGAGAGAGAGAGAGAGAGAGAGAGAGAGAGAGAGAGAGAAAGACAGAGAGAGAGAGAGAGAGAGAAAGACAGAGAGAGAGAGAGAGAGAGAGAGAGCGAGAGAGAGACAGAGAGACAGAGAGAGAGAGAGAGAGAGAGAGAGAGAGAGAGAGAGAGAGGGGGGGGGCATTAGTCAGCCATGCTGACCCCCGGAAAATATTCCACAAACATCCTATGCTCCGTCAACAGCAGGGAGCTAAACCCTCCACCTCCGTCAGACTCCAGCTTCTACTGTTCCTGCTCCCTAGTACCTGAGTCATATCTACTGCAACCAATCAGAGATCTCATTAGAACATCTCATGGCATCATCACTCTCAGGACAAGTAGTCAGACGTCACCCACAGTAGCGTCAGGCTGGAGTGAAAGTAATACGGCCTCTTCAGAATATAACTAATGCTCCTAGAGGAACAAGAAAACCACGGGAAACAGTAGGAGACAAAAAGCAGCAGGGGGATGTGGATTCTGACAGCAACAAGAGGTGGATTTGATCTGATTAAAACAGTGCGTTCATGGACTCAGTCTCAGAAGTACCCAGGGATGCAAGGTGCTCCTATAACAAAGCAGACAGAGCAACTCCATAAGCTTTAAGGAGATTACATGTGGACTCAGAATAGGCTAAAATTGTCTCCATGTAATTCCAACCCTAAGGGCACTGTAACACAAATTGCATTGTGGCCTGTGTGGGCAGTGTAGTGAGACAGAGGGGACTGAGGCTGGGGCTGGTCCCAAGTGGCACCCTACCCCCTATATAGTGCACTACTTTTGTTTGGACCTTATAGTATATAGGGAATAGGGTGCCATTTTAGACGGAGTGTGAGACTGAGGCCAGTACCCCAGACCCTGCAAGTCCACTCTGTAGATGAGGGATAGACTGGGGCTTGACCTCTATCACGGCTCTGCTGGCTCTGCTTTGTCTGTCTGGGGAAAGGGGGCGCTTTCTGTCTTACTCATTTGCTCTGTCTCTCTCTCTGTCCCTCTTTCTCTCTCTCTCTCTCAATTCAAGGGGTTTTATTGGCATGGGAAACTTATGTTTACATTGCCAAAGTAAGTGAAATTTATAAGAAACAGAAGTGAAAATAAAATTGTAAAATGAACAGTAAACATTACACTCAC
Source organism: Oncorhynchus masou masou (assembly GCF_036934945.1). Classification (NCBI taxonomy): domain Eukaryota; kingdom Metazoa; phylum Chordata; class Actinopteri; order Salmoniformes; family Salmonidae; genus Oncorhynchus; species Oncorhynchus masou. Next base: position 3,789,168 of record NC_088220.1, read on the forward strand.
AAAGTTCCAAAAGAATAAAGACATTACAAATGTCATATTATGTATATACGTATACAGTGTTATAACGATGTACAAATGGTTAAAGTACAAAAAGGAAAATAAATAAACATAAATATGGGTTGTATTTACAATGGTGTTTGTTCTTCACTGGTTGCCCTTTTCTTGTGGCAACAATCTTGCTGCTGTGACCCATTGGTCTCCCGAGTGGCGCAGAGGTCTAAGGCACTGCATCTCAGTGCTAGAGGCGTCACTACAGTCCCTGGTTTGAATCCAGGCTGTATCACAACCGACTGATTAGGAGTCCCATAGGTCGGTGCACAATTGGCCCAGCGTCATCCGGGTTTGGCCGGGGTGGGCCGTCATTGTATATAATACTTTGTTCTTAACTGACTTGCCTAGTTAAATAAAGGTTAAATATAAACTATATACCAAATAGATATGGGTTTATCAATATTTGATATGTTTTTAAATTCTTTGTGGATCTGTGTAATCTGAGGGAAATATGTGTCGCTAATGTGGTCATACATTTGGCAGGAGGTTAGGAAGTGCAGCTCAGTTTCCACCTCATTTTGTGTGAATTTGTGGCCTGAAAGGGTCCTTCATCTGTCCTGAAAAGGGAACTCCTTTTTTGTTCCAAGGAGAACGTTTTTTTTTTGACGTAGAACCCTTTTGGGTTCCATGTAGAACCCTCTGTGGAAAGGGTTCTTACATGGAACCCTAAAGGGTTCTACCTGGAATCGTAAAGGATTCTTCAAAGGGTTCTCCTGTAGGGGACAATCAAGGAATTATTTTAGGTTCTAGACGCATTCATCGCCATTAGTACTGTAGTCTGTGACCTTTACAGGTTCAATGTGCTACTGACTACATGGGTAGACTAGAGACTACCAGACAGGAGGCCAGAATGAATCAATGACATTTGGAGCTGTGTAATGTCTTTTAGATTCATATCTGTGTCCCAAATGGCACACCCTTTTCTCTTTATAGTGCACTACTTGCAGTGCACTATATAGGGATTTAGGGGACCATTTGGGATGCCGGCTCAGTGTGAATAATTTACATGAGGATTTGCCTTGTCTGACATTTCAATACAGTGGCTCGTTGTCGGGTTTTGATTATGGCAGATTGTGGTTTCTGTTTCTGTCAGTGTAGTTTTCTCATCTTGCTGTTTTAGCAGCAATCCTGCTTTTTCAAACAATCCACTAATTTTTCCAGAGGCAGAATTCTTTGTTGATCATTAGTTAAGTAGCGCTGTTGTGTTCTTCAGTTTTTTTCTCTCCCATCTTTCCCAGAGATATATAAAATAATGAATGCTACGTTCCAGCAATAGAGTTTAATTCCTGGTTGTAGTGACAGTTGAACAGCATTCTGAACCGGTTTTGTTTTTGTTGTTGTTGTTATTAATTTTTGAACTGCCGTGTGAGTCTTACAACTTTTAGGAAATTAGTAAAAGTCTTGTCACCCAGTAGCAGAGATACCCAGTCAAAGATCTTCTCTGTCCTGGCATCCCAGTAGATGAATATAGCAGCTCTTCTCTGTCCTGGCATCCCAGTAGATGAATATAGCAGCTCTTCTCTGTCCTGGCAGCAGAGATAACCAGTCAAAGACCTTCTCTGTCCTGGCATCCCAGTAGATGAATGTAGCAGAGATACCCAGTCAAAGATCTTCTCTGTCCTGGCATCCCAGTAGATGAATGTAGCAGAGATACCCAGTCAAAGATCTTCTCTGTCCTGGCATCCCAGTAGATGAATGTAGCAGAGATACCCAGTCAAAGATCTTCTCTGTCCTGGCAGCAGAGATAACCAGTCAAAGATCTTCTCTGTCCTGGCATCCCAGTAGATGAATGTAGCAGAGATACCCAGTCAAAGATCTTCTCTGTCCTGGCATCCCAGTAGATGAATGTAGCAGAGATACCCAGTCAAAACCGATGAATGTAGCAGAGATATCCAGTCAAAACCGATGAATGTAGCAGAGATACCCAGTCAAAACAGATGAATGTAGCAGAGATATCCAGTCAAAACAGATGAATGTAGCAGAGATACCCAGTCAAAACCGATGAATGTAGCAGAGATATCCAGTCAAAACCGATGAATGTAGCAGAGATACCCAGTCAAAACCGATGAATGTAGCAGAGATATCCAGTCAAAACCGATGAATGTAGCAGAGATATCCAGTCAAAACCGATGAATGTAGCAGAGATACCCAGTCAAAACCGATGAATGTAGCAGAGATACCCAGTCAAAACAGATGAATGTAGCAGAGATACCCAGTCAAAACCGATGAATGTAGCAGAGATATCCAGTCAAAACCGATGAATGTAGCAGAGATATCCAGTCAAAACCGATGAATGTAGCAGAGATACCCAGTCAAAACAGATGAATGTAGCAGAGATACCCAGTCAAAACCGATGAATGTAGCAGAGATATCCAGTCAAAACCGATGAATGTAGCAGAGATACCCAGTCAAAACAGATTAATGTAGCAGAGATACCCAGTCAAAACAGATGAATGTAGCAGAGATACCCAGTCAAAACCGATGAATGTAGCAGAGATACCCAGTCAAAACCGATGAATGTAGCAGAGATATCCAGTCAAAACCAATGAATGTAGCAGAGATATCCAGTCAAAACCGATGAATGTAGCAGAGATATCCAGTCAAAACCGATGAATGTAGCAGAGATACCCAGTCAAAACCGATGAATGTAGCAGAGATACCCAGTCAAAACCGATGAATGTAGCAGAGATACCCAGTCAAAACCGATGAATGTAGCAGAGATATCCAGTCAAAACCGATGAATGTAGCAGAGATACCCAGTCAAAACCGATGAATGTAGCAGAGATACCCAGTCAAAACCGATGAATGTAGCAGAGATACCCAGTCAAAACAGATGAATGTAGCAGAGATATCCAGTCAAAACAGATGAATGTAGCAGAGATATCCAGTCAAAACCGATGAATGTAGCAGAGATACCCAGTCAAAACAGATGAATGTAGCAGAGATACCCAGTCAAAACCGATGAATGTAGCAGAGATACCCAGTCAAAACAGATGAATGTAGCAGAGATACCCAGTCAAAACAGATGAATGTAGCAGAGATACACAGTCAAAACAGATGAATGTAGCAGAGATACCCAGTCAAAACCGATGAATGTAGCAGAGATACCCAGTCAAAACAGATGAATGTAGCAGAGATACACAGTCAAAACCGATGAATGTAGCAGCTCTTCTCTGTCCTGTCATCCCAGTAGATGAATGTAGCAGCTCTTCTCTGTCCTGTCACCCCAGTAGATGAATGTAGCAGCTTTTCTCTGTCCTGGCATCCCAGTAGATGAATGTAGCAGCTCTTCTCTGTCCTGGCATCCCAGTAGATGTATATAACAGCTCTTCTCTGTCCTGGCATCCCAGTAGATGAATGTAGCAGCTCTTCTCTGTCCTGGCATCCCAGTAGATGAATGTAGCAGCTCTTCTCTGTCCTGGCATCCCAGTAGATGAATATAGCAGCTCTTCTCTGTCCTGGCATCCCAGTGGATGAATATAGCAGCTCTTCTCTGTCCTGGCATCCCAGTAGATGAATGTAGCAGAGATACCCAGTCAAAACAGATGAATGTAGCAGAGATACCCAGTCAAAACCGATGAATGTAGCAGAGATACCCAGTCAAAACAGATGAATGTAGCAGAGATATCCAGTCAAAACCGATGAATGTAGCAGAGATACCCAGTCAAAACAGATGAATGTAGCAGAGATACCCAGTCAAAACAGATGAATGTAGCAGAGATACCCAGTCAAAACAGATGAATGTAGCAGAGATACCCAGTCAAAACAGATGAATGTAGCAGAGATACCCAGTCAAAACAGATGAATGTAGCAGAGATACCCAGTCAAAACAGATGAATGTAGCAGAGATACCCAGTCAAAACAGATGAATGTAGCAGAGATACCCAGTCAAAACAGATGAATGTAGCAGAGATACCCAGTCAAAACAGATGAATGTAGCAGAGATACCCAGTCAAAACCGATGAATGTAGCAGAGATACACAGTCAAAACCGATGAATGTAGCAGCTCTTCTCTGTCCTGGCATCCCAGTAGATGAATATAGCAGATCTTCTCTGTCCTGGCATCCCAGTAGATGAATATAGCAGATCTTCTCTGTCCTGGCATCCCAGTAGATGAATGTAGCAGCTCTTCTCTGTCCTGGCATCCCAGTGGATGAATGTAGCAGAGATACCCAGTCAAAGATCTTCTCTGTCCTGGCATCCCAGTAGATGAATATAGCAGCTCTTCTATGTCCTGGCATCCCAATGGATGTATATAGCAGCTCTTCTCTGTCCTGGCATCCCAGTAGATGAATATAGCAGCTCTTCTCTGTCCTGTCATCCCAGTGGATGAATATAGCAGCTCTTCTCTGTCCTGGCATCCCAGTAGATGAATATAGCAGCTCTTCTCTGTCCTGGCATCCCAATGGATGTATATAGCAGCTCTTCTCTGTCCTGGCATCCCAGTAGATGAATGTAGCAGCTCTTCTCTGTCCTGGCATCCCAGTAGATGAATATAGCAGATCTTCTCTGTCCTGGCATCCCAATGGATGAATGTAGCACACATACCCAGTCAAGGTTCTTCTCTTTCCTGGCATCCCAATCCTGTAACAGGTTAGATTCTCATCAATTTAAGGAACACAGTGATGATAAAGTGTGTAATGTTTTTTTTGCAGTGTCCGATCTGGTTAATGTGAGCTGGTAGGGACTTCTATGGTTGATCAGATGAACCACATACTGGGTGATTCCCAAAGCTCTAAGCCAGCCAGCAGCCCAGACAACCACATGCTGGGTGATTCCCAAAGCACTAAGCCAGCCAGCAGCCCAGACAACCACATACTGGGTGATTCCCAAAGCACTAAGCCAGCCAGCAGCCCAGACAACCACATGCTGGGTGATTCCCAAAGCACTAGGCCAGCCAGCAGCCCAGACAAACACATACTGGGTGATTCCCAAAGCTCTAAGCCAGCCAGCAGCCCAGACAACCACAAACTGGGTGATTCCCAAAGCTCTAAGCCAGCCAGCAGCCCAGACAACCACATACTGGGTGATTCCCAAAGCACTAAGCCAGCCAGCAGCCCAGACAACCACATACTGGGTGATTCCCAAAGCACTAAGCCAGCCAGCAGCCCAGACAACCACATACTGGGTGATCCCCATAGCTCTAAGCCAGCCAGCAGCCCAGACAACCACATACTGGGTGATTCCCAAAGCTCTAAGCCAGCCAGCAGCCCAGACAACCACATACTGGGTGATTCCCAAAGTACTAAGCCAGCCAGCCAGCAGCCCAGACAACCACATACTGGGTGATTCCCAAAGCACTAAGCCAGCCAGCAGCCCAGACAACCACATACTGGGTGATTCCCAAAGCTCTAAGCCAGCCAGCAGCCCAGACAACCGCATGCTGGGTGATTCCCAAAATACTAAGCCAGCCAGCAGCCCAGACAACCACATACTGGGTGATTCCCAAAGCTCTAAGCCAGCCAGCAGCCCAGACAACCACATACCGGGTGATTCCCAAAGCATTAAGCCAGCCAGCAGCCCAGACAACCACATACTGGGTGATTCCCAAAGCACTAAGCCAGCCAGCAGCCCAGACAACAGCATACTGGGTAATTCCCAAAGCTCTAAGCCAGCCAGCCAGCAGCCCAGACAACCACATACTGGGTGATTCCCAAAGCTCTAAGCCAGCCAGCAGCCCAGACAACCACATGCTGGGTGATTCCCAAAGCACTAAGCCAGCCAGCAGCCCAGACAACCACATACTGGGTGATTCACAAAGCACTAAGCCAGCCAGCCAGCAGCCCAGACAACCACATACTGGGTGATTCCCAAAGCTCTAAGCCAGCCAGCCAGCAGCCCAGACAACCACATACTGGGTGATTCCCAAAGCACTAAGCCAGCCAGCAGCCCGGACAACCACATACTGGGTGATTCCCAAAGGACTAAGTCAGCCAGCAGCCCAGACAACCACATTCTGGGTGATTCCCAAAGTACTAAGCCAGCCAGCAGCCCAGACAAACACATACTGGGTGATTCCCAAAGCTCTAAGCCAGCCAGCCATCAGCCCAGACATCCACATACTGGTTGATTCCCAAAGCACTAAGCCAGCCAGCAACCCAGACAACCACATACTGGGTGATTCCCAAAGCACTAAGCCAGCCAGCAGCCCAGACAACCACATACTGGGTGATTCCCAAAGTACTAAGCCAGCCAGCAGCCCAGACAACCACATACTGGGCGATTCAGAATTTTGAGGAAAAACTTTAAGATTCACAACATTTTCTCCACTAGGTCCAGAGACATGTTGGACAAAACTAGGTCCAGAGACATTTTGGACAAAACTAGGTCCAGAGTATGACTGTGACAGTGAGTAGGTCCAGAGACATGTTGGACAAAACTAGGTCCAGAGACATGTTGGACAAAACTAGGTCCAGAGTATGACTGTGACAGTGAGTAGGTCCAGAGACATGTTGGACAAAACTAGGTCCAGAGACATGTTGGACAAAACTAGGTCCAGAGTATGGCTGTGACAGTGAGTAGGTCCAGAGACATGTTGGACAAAACTAGGTCCAGAGACATGTTGGACAAAACTAGGTCCAGAGACATGTTGGACAAAACTAGGTCCAGAGTATGACTGTGACAGTGAGTAGGTCCAGAGACATGTTGGAAAAAACTAGGTCCAGAGACATGTTGGAAAAAACTAGGTCCAGAGACATGTTGGACAAAACTAGGTCCAGAAACATGTTGGACAAAACTAGGTATAGAGCATGACTGTGACAGTGAGTAGGTCCGGAGACATGTTCGACAAAACTAGGTCCAGAGCATGACTGTGACAGTGAGTAGCTCCGAAGACATGTTGGACAAAACTAGGTCCAGAGTATGACTGTGACAGTGAGTAGGTCCAGAGACATGTTGGACAAAACTAGGTCCAGAGACATGTTGGAAAAAACTAGGTCCAGAGTTTGACTGTGACAGTTAGTAGGTCCAGAGTCATGTTGGACAAAACTAGGTCCAGAGACATGTTGGACAAAACTAGGTCCAGAGACATGTTGGACAAAACTAGGTCCAGAGACATGTTGGACAAAGCTAGGTCCAGAGTATGGCTGTGACAGTGAGTAGGTCCAGAGACATGTTGGACCCGAAAACTAGGTCCAGAGACATGTTGGACAAAACTAGGTCCAGAGACATGTTGGAAAAAACTAGGTCCAGAGTATGTCTGTGACAGTGAGTAGGTCCAGAGACATGTTGGACAAAACTAGGTCCGGAGACATGTTGGACAAAACTAGGTCCAGAGTATGACTGTGACAGTAAGTAGGTCCAGAGTCATGTTGGACAAAACTAGGTCCAGAGACATGTTGGACAAAACTAGGTCCAGAGACATGTTGGAAAAAACTAGGTCCAGAGTATGGCTGTGACAGTGAGTAGGTCCAGAGACATGTTGGACAAAACTAGGTCCAGAGACATGTTGGACAAAACTAGGTCCAGAGACATTTTGGACAAAACTAGGTCCAGAGTATGACTGTGACAGTGAGTAGGTCCAGAGACATGTTGGACAAAACTAGGTCCAGAGACATGTTGGACAAAACTAGGTCCAGAGTATGACTGTGACAGTGAGTAGGTCCAGAGACATGTTGGACAAAACTAGGTCCAGAGACATGTTGGACAAAACTAGGTCCAGAGTATGGCTGTGACAGTGAGTAGGTCCAGAGACATGTTGGACCCAAAAACTAGGTCCAGAGACATGTTGGACAAAACTAGGTCCAGAGACATGTTGGACAAAACTAGGTCCAGAGACATGTTGGACAAAACTAGGTCCAGAGTATGACTGTGACAGTGAGTAGGTCCAGAGACATGTTGGACAAAACTAGGTCCAGAGACATGTTGGAAAAAACTAGGTCCAGAGACATGTTGGACAAAACTAGGTCCAGAGACATGTTGGACAAAACTAGGTCCAGAGACATGTTGGACAAAACTAGGTCCAGAGTATGACTGTGATAGTGAGTAGGTCCAGAGACATGTTGGACAAAACCCACTGAGTCAATGATGGCTCTGAAAGCCTTTCGGAGTGGGTCTGTGGACTTTGCAAGTGAATATTTAAAGTCACCAAATATGTGAATATTATCTGCCATGACTACAAGGTCTGAAAGGAATTCAGGGAACTCAGAGAGGAATGCTGTATGTGGCCCAGGAGGCCTGTAAACAGTAGCTATAAAAAGTGATTGAGTAGGCTGCATAGATTTCATGACTAGAAGCTCAAAAGACCAAAACTTAGTTTTTGATTTTGTAAATTGAAATGTGCTATCGTAAATGTTAGCAACACCTCCGCCTTTGCGGGATGTGCGGGGGATATGGTCACTAGTGTAACCAGGAGGTGAGGCCTCATTTAACACAGTAGATTCATCAGGCTTAAGCCATGTTTCAGTCAGGCCAATCACATCAAGATCATGATCAGTGATTAGTTCATTGACTATGACTGCCTTGGAAGTAGTAGCCCTATTTTGAGATATCAAAATATCTTTCAATAATGGCAGACCCTGTGTCATCCTTTCCTACACTTAAATTACCCTTGCCTAACGATTGCGTCTGAAGCTGGGCTTGCAGTACGGCTATCCTCGCCATAAGGCGATCGTTCTCCTGTATATTATGAATACAGCGACTGCAATTAGAAGGCATCATGTTAATGTTACTACTTATCTTCGGCTGGTGGAGGTCCTGACGAACCATGTCCAGATAAAGCATCATGTTAATGTTACTACTGGTTGGCTGGTGGAGGTCCTGACGAACCACGTCCAGATAAAGCATCATGTTAATGTTACTACTGGTTGGCTGGTGGAGGTCCTGGAGAACCACGTCCAGATAAAACATCATGTTAATGTTACTACTGGTTGGCTGGTGGAGGTCCTGACGAACCACGTCCAGATAAAGCATCATGTTAATGTTACTACTGGTTGGCTGGTGGAGGTCCTGACGAACCACGTCCAGATAAAGCATCATGTTAATGTTACTACTGGTTGGCTGGTGGAGGTCCTGGAGAACCACGTCCAGATAAAGCATCATGTTAATGTTACTACTGGTTGGCTGGTGGAGGTCCTGACGAACCACGTCCAGATAAAGCATCATGTTAATGTTACTACTGGTTGGCTGGTGGAGGTCCTGACGAACCACGTCCAGATAAAGCATCATGTTAATGTTACTACTGGTTGGCTGGTGGAGGTCCTGTAGAACCACGTCCAGATAAAGCATCATGTTAATGTTACTACTGGTTGGCTGGTGGAGGTCCTGACGAACCACGTCCAGATGAAGCATCATGTTAATGTTACTACTGGTTGGCTGGTGGAGGTCCTGTAGAACCACGTCCAGATAAAGCATCATGTTAATGTTACTACTGGTTGGCTGGTGGAGGTCCTGTAGAACCATGTCCAGATAAAGCATCATGTTGATGTTACTACTGGTTGGCTGGTGGAGGTCCTGATGAACCACGTCCAGATAAAGCATCATGTTAATGTTACTACTGGTTGGCTGGTGGAGGTCCTGTAGAACCATGTCCAGATAAAGCATCATGTTAATGTTACTACTGGTTGGCTGGTGGAGGTCCTGTAGAACCACGTCCAGATAAAGCATCATGTTAATGTTACTACTGGTTGGCTGGTGGAGGTCCTGTAGAACCACGTCCAGATAAAGCATCATGTTAATGTTACTACTGGTTGGCTGGTGGAGGTCCTGTAGAACCATGTCCAGATAAAACATCATGTTGATGTTACTACTGGTTGGCTGGTGGAGGTCCTGATGAACCACGTCCAGATAAAGCATCATGTTAATGTTACTACTGGTTGGCTGGTGGAGGTCCTGTAGAACCACGTCCAGATAAAGCATCATGTTAATGTTACTACTGGTTGGCTGGTGGAGGTCCTGTAGAACCATGTCCAGATAAAGCATCATGTTAATGTTACTACTTAGCTTCGGCTGGTGGAGGTCCTGACGAACCACGTCCAGATAAAGCGTCCGGGGAAAAAAAGTTGAGCAAGACAAAAACTAAAAATATAAACGGTAATTAAAGAGTAAAAAACGTAAAGGTAGCAGGAAGCAAATTAAGGTTAGCAAAAAACTGCACAGCAGCACGTCTACAAATCTGTTAGGGGACCAAGGCCTATATCATAAAACCTCCATGCTTGTCGCGTTTTGTTCAGAAAACCACAGGCTCGTGCAGGTCATGAAGGGCAGACGAAAATTCCAAATAGTATCCGTAACGTTCGTAGAATCATGTCAAACGTTTTTTATAATCAATCCTCAGGTTGTTTTTACAATAATATTTCAACCGGACCGTAGCTTTTTCAATAGGAGAGAGAGACAACAGTTCCCAGTCTGCCTCAGCCTGGAGGACTTTGAGGAGGAAGTACGCAAGGTGTTCAATTATCCGTTGTCCGGGAGAGAGGCTGCTCGTAAACCCGTTGTCTGAGAGCTCGTAATCTGCTCCAGCTACGTCAAGACTGGCAGACTCAACGGTGGATTTTCGCATGTTGGCGGCTGAGTGCCTGAGAGAATCGGAAGTCACCCGAGTGCTCACGGGAATCGCCGAGGACGGTCGACTCGCCTTCTCTAAAGCCCAAGCTACTGGGAAGGGCTCGATTGTCTCCGGATGAGCGTTTACGCAGACTGAACACCAGGAGCTGTCTGTATTGCGAGACTACAGGACCTTATATTTCCACCTCTCCATTAAAAAGTCCCATGCTCATCATAAGTGTACGAGTACTCTGGTGAGCCGTACGGGGATTTTCCAATCCCCCATTAGTCGCACCCTTCTCCATGTCACCCTGTTGTGAGGCGACCAGGCCAAATCACTCCAGGTACTCATTGACTCTGGGGCTGATGAGAGCTTTATTGATGCTACCTTGGTGTCAGAGCTGGGCATCTCCACTCAACCCCCCTCTCTATTCCCATAGATGTCAGAGTGCTGGATGTGCGCTCTATCGGCAGAGTCACCCGCAATACGATTCGACCTACGCGGAAATCACAGTGTGTTTATGCAGTTCCTGCTCATATAACCTCCCCATGTACCTGTGGTTTTGGGATATTTATGGCTCGAGAAGCACAATCCCCTGACTGACTGGTTCTATCGTGGGTTGGAGCCCTCCATGCTCATCATGTTAAGTCAGCCCAGCCTGCCCTGGGACATTCCTGCAAGCTTGAGAGAAGCCTTAGATCGCTCCGCCATTACCCTTGAGTACCTGGACCTCTGAGAAAACATTCAACAAGGCCCGTGCTAGGTCTCTCCCTCTGCATGGACCCTACGACTGCTCCATTGACCTTCTCCAGGGCACTAGGTCTCTCCCTCCGCATGGACCATACAACTTCACCATTGACCTTCTCCTGGGCACTAGGTCTCTCCCTCCGCATGGACCCTACGACTGCTCCATTGACCTTCTCCAGGGCACTAGGTCTCTCACTCCGCATGGACCATACGACTTCACCATTGACCTTCTCCTGGGCACGAGGGCTCTCCCTCCGCATGGACCCTACGACTGCTCCATTGACATTCTCCCGGGCACTAGGTCTCTCCCTCCGCATGGACCCTACGACTGCTCCATTGACCTTCTCCCGGGCACTTCACCCCCTCGGGAGCCGGCTTTACTCCCTGTCAGGTCCAGAGACCAAGGCTATGGAGGAGTACATTGAGAACTCTCTCGTTCAGGGAGTATTTGTCCATTGGTCCGGGAAATGCTGAACCGGTTCCTGTTTGTCGACCTCGACGACATCCTTGTCTTTACCCGTTCAGCTCAAGAACACGACCGACAAGTCCTTCACCTTTTCGTTAAGTATTGATAATGCAGAGGATTTTCCCAAGGTTGATGTTGACTCATATCCCACGTTGGTTATTGGGGTCAAATTTGTCTCCACTTTTGTGGAATGGGGTGATCAGTTCTGGGTTCCAAATAGTGGGGCAGATGCCAGAGCTAAGGATGATGTTAAAGTTGAAATATAGCCAATTGGAATTTGTTTTAGGGCCAATTTGTTTTAGAGCCAAAAAGATTGGAGAAGTGTTTTACATCTCCATTTTGGATAGATAACTTCCCATGTTTAGAGTTTTCCAATTGTCCCAGAAGTGGTTAGAGTCTATGAATTCTTCAATTACATTGAGCTGATTTCTGACGTGCTGTTCCTTCTTTTTCCGTAGTGTATTTCTGTATTGTTTTAGTGATTCACCATAGTGAAGGCGTAGACTCATGTTTTCTGGGTCCCTATGTTTTTAGTTGGATAGGTCTCTCAATTTCTTTCTTAGGTTTTGACTTCTTCGTCAAACTGTTTGTCATTGTTGTTCATTTTCTTCAGTTTTCTGTTTGACATTTTTTGACTTATTAGGGAGGCTGATAACCGAAACAGCATATTTGACCTTTCTACTACCAAGTTTAAACCTTCACAATTACAGTGAAATGTTTTGTCCAGGAAGTTGTCTAGAAGGGATTGAATTTGTTGTTGCCTAATTGTTTTTTGGTAGGTTTCCACACTACTTTCCTTCCATCTATAGCATTTCTTAATGTTTTTCAGTTCCTTTGGCTTTGATGCCTCATGATTGAGTATCGCTCCGTTCAAGTAGATGTGATTTTGCTGTGATCTGATAGGGGTGTTAGTGCGCTGACTGAACGCTCTGAGAGACTCTGGGTTGAGGTCAGTGATAAAGTAGTCTTCAGTACTGCTGCCAAGAGATGAGCTGTAGGTGTACCTACCAAAAGAGTCCCCTCAAAGCCTACCATTGACTATGTACAGACAAAGCATGCCACAGAGCTGCAGGAGTTGTGACCCACTTTTGTTCACGCTACAGGTTCCCCAAGGGAACCACGCCCCCTACGCTCAACTCAAACCGTGGCGCACAGAATGCAAACATATTCTTAGAAATATTTAACCTCCACACATGAACAAGTCCAATAGGGTCAAAGCTCGCGGGATTTGCACAATGAAACGCTCTATTGAAAGAAGATCTCGCCGAAGACCTAGAAACTGATCCCAGATCCATAGCTGGTTGGGAAGGGTGGGGGCGATGACGTCAAAGTTGGCCCAACTTTCCTGATGAGAGAAGTAGTTTGGGAGATTGGCTGCCCTGTGAGTTCTGCTATACATACAGACATAATTCGAACGGTTTTAGAAACTTTAGAGTGTTTTCTTTTCAATAATAATTACTATATGCATATATTAGCAATTTTGGACAGATTTCTTTTCTGTTTACTATGGGCACGCAATTCCTCCAAAGGGGGCAGTATTATCCTGAGCCTTAACAGGTAAGTTGTCGTAGTTGTGCCTAGGGGGGCATATGGGGGAAGGGATGCTTTATTTGAGCAAATAGGCCTCTCTTCTGTATACCACCCCTACCTTGTCACAACACAACCAATTGGCTCAAATGCATTAAGAAGGAAGAAAACTCCACACATGTACTTTTAACCTGTGAAGGCACCCCTGTTAATTGAAATGCATTCCAGGTGACTACCTCATACTATATACCTAATACTATGTATCTAATATGATGTACCTAATACTATGTATCTACTATGATGTACCTAATACTATGTATCTAATATGATGTACCTAATACTATGTATCTAATATGATGTACCTAATACTATGTATCTAATTGATGTACCTAATACTATGTATCTAATTGATGTACCTAATACTATGTAACTAATTGATGTACCTAATACTATGTATCTAATTGATGTACCTAATACTATGTATCTAATATGATGTACCTAATACTATGTATCTAATTGATGTACCTAATACTATGTATCTAATTGATGTACCTAATACTATGGATCTAATATGATGTACCTAATACTATGTATCTAATTGATGTACCTAATACTATGTATCTAATTGATGTACCTAATACTATGTATCTAATATGATGTACCTAAAACTATGTATCTAATTGATGTACCTAATACTATGTATCTAATATGATATGATATGATATAACTAGTATTCTTAATATTACATATATAATAGTATATACCTAATATGATGTAATTAATACTATGTACTTAATATGATATACCTACTATTTTTAATATGACATACCTAATATAATAAACCTAATAGTATATAGCTAATATCATAAACCTAATATGACAGAGTTAATATGATATACCTAATAGAATGTACCTAATAGAATGTACCTAATATAATGTACCGAATAGAATGTACCGAATAGAATGTACTAATAGAATGAACCTAATAGAATGTACCTAATAGTATATACTAATAGAATGTACCTAATAGAATGTACCTAATAGACTGTCCCTAATAGAATGTACCTAATAGAATGTACCTAATAGAATGTACCTAATAGAATGTCCCTAATAGAATGTCCCTAATAGAATGTACCTAATATTATATACCTAATAGAATGTACCTAATAGAATGTACCTAATAGAATGTACCTAATAGAATGTACCTAATATTATATACCTAATAAAATGTACCGAATAGAATGTCCCTAATAGAATGTACCTAATATTATATACCTAATATAATGTACCTAATAGAATGTACCTAATAGAATGTACCTAATAGAATGTACCTAATAGTATATACTAATAGAATGTACCTAAGAGAATGTACCTAATAGAATGTCCCTAATAGAATGTACCTAATAGAATGTACCTAATATTACATACCTAATAGTATATACCTAATATAATGTACCTAATAGAATGTACCTAATAGAATGTCCCTAATAGAATGTACCGAATAGAATGTACCAAATAGTATATACTAATAGAATGTACCTAATAGAATGTACCGAATAGAATGTCCCTAATATAATGTCCCTAATAGAATGTACCTAATAGAATGTACCTAATATTATATACCTAATAGAATGTACCTAATAGAATGTACCTAATAGAATGTACCTAATAGAATGTACCTTATATTATATACCTAATAAAATGTACCGAATAGAATGTCCCTAATAGAATGTACCTAATATTATATACCTAATATAATGTACCTAATAGAATGTACCTAATATTATATACCTAATAGAATGTACCGAATATAATGTACCTAATAGAATGTACCTAATAGTATATACTAATAGAATGTACCTAATAGAATGTACCTAATATTATATACCTAATATAATGTACCTAATAGAATGTACCTAATAGAATGTACCTAATAGAATGTCCCTAATAGAATGTCCCTAATAGAATGTACCTAATATTATATACCTAATAGAATGTACCGAATAGAATGTCCCTAATAGAATGTACCTAATATTATATACCTAATATAATGTACCTAATAGAATGTACCTAATATTATATACCGAATAGAATGTCCCTAATATAATGTCCCTAATAGAATGTACCTAATAGAATGTACCTAATATTATATACCTAATAGAATGTACCTAATAGAATGTACCTAATATAATGTACCTAATAGAATGTACCTAATATTATATACCTAATAGAATGTACCGAATAGAATGTCCCTAATAGAATGTACCTAATAGTATATACTTAATAGAATATACCTAATAGAATGTGCCTAATAGAATGTACCTAATAGAATGTACCTAATATTATATACCTAATAGAATGTACCGAATATAATGTACCTAATAGAATGTACCTAATAGTATATACTAATAGAATGTACGTAATAGAATGTACCTAATATTATATACCTAATATAATGTACCTAATAGAATGTACCTAATAGAATGTACCTAATAGAATGTCCCTAATAGAATGTACCGAATAGAATGTGCCTAATAGTATATACTAATAGAATGTACCTAAGAGAATGTACCTAATAGAATGTCCCTAATAGAATGTACCTAATAGAATGTACCTAATATTACATACCTAATAGTATATACCTAATAGAATGTACCTAATAGAATGTACCTAATAGAATGTCCCTAATAGAATGTACCGAATAGAATGTACCAAATAGTATATACTAATAGAATGTACCTAATAGAATGTACCTAATAGAATGTCCCTAATAGAATGTACATAATAGAATGTCCCTAATAGAATGTACCTAATAGAATGTACTGAATAGAATGTCCCTAATATAATGTCCCTAATAGAATGTACCTAATAGAATGTACCTAATAGAATGTCCCTAATAGAATGTACCTAATAGTATATACTAATATAATATACCTAATAGAATGTACCTAATATTATATACCTAATATAATGTACCTAATAGAATGTACCTAATAGAATGTACCTAATATAATGTACCTAAAAGTATATACTAATAGAATGTACCTAATATTATATACCTAATACAATGTACCTAATATAATGTACCAAATAGAATGTACCGAATAGAATGTACCTAATAGTATATACTAATAGAATGTACCTAATAGAATGTACCTAATATAATGTACCTAATATAATGTACATAATAGAATGTACCTAATATAATGTACCTAATAGAATGTACTGAATAGAATGTACCTAATAGTATATACTAACAGAATGTACCTAATAGAATGTCCCTAATAGAATGTACCTAATAGAATGTACCTATTAGAATGTCCCTAATAGAATGTACCTAATAGTATATACTAATAGAATGTACCTAATAGAATGTACCTAATAGTATATACTAATAGAATGTCCCTAATAGAATGTACCTAATAGAATGTACCTAATAGAATGTCCCTAATAGAATGTACCTAATAGTATATACTAATAGAATGTACCTAATAGAATGTACCTAATAGAATGTACCTAATAGAATGTACCTAATAGAATGTACCTAATATAATGTCCCTAATATTATATACTAATAGAATGTACCTAATAAAATGTACCTAATAGAATGTCCCTAATAGAATGTACCTAATAGAACGTACCTAATAGAATGTCCCTAATATAATGTACCTAATAGAATGTACCTAATATTATATACCTAATATAATGTACCTAATAGAATGTACCTAATAGAATGTACCTAATATAATGTACCTAATAGAAAGTACCTAATATAATGTACCTAATAGAATGTACCTAATAGAATGTACCTAATAGTATATACTAATAGAATGTACCTAATAGAATGTCCCTAATAGAATGTACCTAATAGAATGTACCTAATAGTATATACCTAATAGAATGTACCTAATAGAATGTACCTAATAGAATGTACCTAATAGAATGTCCCTAATATTATATACTAATAGAATGTACCTAATAGAATGTACCTAATAGAATGTCCCTAATAGAATGTACCTAATAGAATGTACCTAATAGAATGTCCCTAATATAATGTACCTAATAGAATGTACCTAATATTATATACCTAATATAATGTACCTAATAGAATGTACCTAATAGAATGTACCTAATAGAATGTCCCTAATAGAATGTACCGAATAGAATGTGCCTAATAGTATATACTAATAGAATGTACCGAAGAGAATGTACCTAATAGAATGTCCCTAATAGAATGTACCTAATAGAATGTACCTAATATTACATACCTAATAGTAAATACCTAATAGAATGTACCTAATAGAATGTACCTAATAGAATGTCCCTAATAGAATGTACCGAATATAATGTACCAAATAGTATATACTAATAGAATGTACCTAATAGAATGTACCTAATAGAATGTCCCTAATAGAATGTACCTAATAGAATGTCCCTAATAGAATGTACCTAATAGAATGTACCTAATAGTATATACTAATAGAATGTACCTAATAGAATGTACCTAATAGAATGTACCTAATAGAATGTCCCTAATATAATGTACCTAATAGAATGTACCTAATAGTATATACTAATAGAATGTACCTAATAGAATGTACCTAATAGTATATACCTAATATAATGTACCTAATAGAATGTACCTAATAGAATGTACCTAATATAATGTACCTAAAAGTATATACTAATAGAATGTACCTAATATTATATACCTAATACAATGTACCTAATATAATGTACCAAATAGAATGTACCGAATAGAATGTACCTAATAGTATATACTAATAGAATGTACCTAATAGAATGTACCTAATATAATGTCCCTAATAGAATGTACCGAATAGAATGTACCAAATAGTATATACTAATAGAATGTACCTAATAGAATGTACCTAATAGAATGTCCCTAATAGAATGTACCTAATAGAATGTACCTAATAGAATGTCCCTAATAGAATGTACCTAATAGAATGTCCCTAATAGAATGTACCTAATAGAATGTCCCTAATAGAATGTACCTAATAGTATATACTAATAGAATGTACCTAATAGAATGTACCTAATAGAATGTACCTAATAGAATGTACCTAATAGAATGTACCTAATAGAATGTACCTAATAGAATGTCCCTAATATTATATACTAATAGAATGTACCTAATAGAATGTACCTAATAGAATGTCCCTAATAGAATGTACCTAATAGAACGTACCTAATAGAATGTCCCTAATATAATGTACCTAATAGAATGTACCTAATATTATATACCTAATATAATGTACCTAATAGAATGTACCTAATAGAATGTACCTAATATAATGTACCTAATAGAAAGTACCTAATATAATGTACCTAATAGAATGTACCTAATAGAATGTACCTAATAGTATATACTAATAGAATGTACCTAATAGAATGTCCCTAATAGAATGTACCTAATAGAATGTACCTAATAGTATATACCTAATAGAATGTACCTAATAGAATGTACCTAATAGAATGTACCTAATAGAATGTCCCTAATATTATATACTAATAGAATGTACCTAATAGAATGTACCTAATAGAATGTCCCTAATAGAATGTACCTAATAGAATGTACCTAATAGAATGTCCCTAATAGAATGTACCTAATAGAATGTCCCTAATAGAATGTACCTAATAGAATGTACCTAATAGTATATACTAATAGAATGTACCTAATAGAATGTACCTAATAGAATGTACCTAATAGAATGTCCCTAATATAATGTACCTAATAGAATGTACCTAATAGTATATACTAATAGAATGTACCTAATAGAATGTACCTAATAGTATATACCTAATATAATGTACCTAATAGAATGTACCTAATATAATGTACCTAAAAGTATATACTAATAGAATGTACCTAATATTATATACCTAATACAATGTACCTAATATAATGTACCAAATAGAATGTACCGAATAGAATGTACCTAATAGTATATACTAATAGAATGTACCTAATAGAATGTACCTAATATAATGTCCCTAATAGAATGTACCGAATAGAATGTACCAAATAGTATATACTAATAGAATGTACCTAATAGAATGTACCTAATAGAATGTCCCTAATAGAATGTACCTAATAGAATGCCCCTAATAGAATGTACCTAATAGAATGTCCCTAATAGAATGTACCAAATAGAATGTACCTAATATTATATACCTAATAGAATGTACCTAATAGAATGTACCTAATAGAATGTACCTAATAGAATGTACCTAATAGAATGTCCCTAATATTATATACTAATAGAATGTACCTAATAGAATGTACCTAATAGAATGTCCCTAATAGAATGTACCTAATAGAATGTACCTAATAGAATGTCCCTAATATAATGTACCTAATAGAATGTAACTAATATTATATACCTAATATAATGTACCTAATAGAATGTACCTAATATAATGTACCTAATAGAATGTCCCTAATAGAATGTACCGAATAGAATGTGCCTAATAGTATATACTAATAGAATGTACCTAAGAGAATGTACCTAATAGAATGTCCCTAATAGAATGTACCTAATAGAATGTACCTAATATTACATACCTAATAGTATATACCTAATAGAATGTACCTAATAGAATGTACCTAATAGAATGTCCCTAATAGAATGTACCGAATAGAATGTACCAAATAGTATATACTTATAGAATGTACCTAATAGAATGTACCTAATAGAATGTCCCTAATAGAATGTACCTAATAGAATGTCCCTAATAGAATGTACCTAATAGAATGTACCGAATAGAATGTCCCTAATATAATGTCCCTAATAGAATGTACCTAATAGAATGTACCTAATAGAATGTCCCTAATATAATGTACCTAATAGAATGTACCTAATAGTATATACTAATATAATGTACCTAATAGAATGTACCTAATATTATATACCTAATATAATGTACCTAATATAATGTACCTAATAGAATGTACCTAATATAATGTACCTAAAAGTATATACTAATAGAATGTACCTAATATTATATACCTAATACAATGTACCTAATATAATGTACCAAATATAATGTACCAAATAGAATGTACCTAATAGTATATACTAATAGAATGTACCTAATATAATGTCCCTAATATAATGTACCTAATAGAATGTACCTAATAGAATGTACCTAATAGAATGTCCCTAATAGAATGTACCGAATAGAATGTGCCTAATAGTATATACTAATAGAATGTACCTAATAGAATGTACCTAATAGAATGTACCTAATAGAATGTCCCTAATAGAATGTACCGAATAGAATGTACCAAATAGTATATACTAATAGAATCTACCTAATAGAATGTACCTAATAGAATGACCCTAATAGAATGTACCTAATAGAATGTCCCTAATAGAATGTACCTAATAGAATGTACCGAATAGAATGTCCCTAATATAATGTCTCTAATAGAATGTACCTAATAGAATGTACCTAATAGAATGTCCCTAATATAACGTACCTAATAGAATGTACCTTATAGTATATACTAATATAATGTACCTAATAGAATGTACCTAATATTATATACCTAATATAATGTACCTAATAGAATGTACCTAATAGAATGTACCTAATAGAAGGTACCTAAAAGTATATACTAATAGAATGTACCTAATATTATATACCTAATACAATGTACCTAATATAATGTACCAAATAGAATGTACCGAATAGAATGTACCTAATAGTATATACTAATAGAATGTACCTAATAGAATGTACCTAATATAATGTCCCTAATAGAATGTACATAATAGAATGTACCTAATATAATGTACCTAATAGAATGTACTGAATAGAATGTACCTAATAGTATATACTAATAGAATGTACCTAATAGAATGCCCCTAATAGAATGTACCTAATAGAATGTACCTAATAGAATGTCCCTAATAGAATGTACCTAATAGAATATACTAATAGAATGTACCTAATAGAAAGTACCTAATAGTATATACTAATAGAATGTACCTAATAGAATGTCCCTAATAGAATGTACCTAATAGAATGTACCTAATATTATATACCTAATAGAATGTACCTAATAGAATGTACCTAATAGAATGTACCTAATAGAATGTACCTAATAGAATGTCCCTAATATTATATACTAATAGATTGTACCTAATAGAATGTACCTAATAGAATGTCCCTAATAGAATGTACCTAATAGAATGTACCTAATAGAATGTCCCTAATATAATGTACCTAATAGAATGTACCTAATATTATATACCTAATATAATGTACCTAATAGATTGTACCTAATAGAATGTACCTAATATAATGTACCTAATAGAAAGTACCTAATATAATGTACCTAATAGAATGTACCTAATAGTATATACTAATAGAATGTACCTAATAGAATGTCCCTAATAGAATGTACCTAATAGAATGTACCTAATATAATGTACCTAATAGTATATACCTAATAGAATGTACCTAATAGTATATACCTAATAGAATGTACCTAATAGAATGGACCTAATAGAATGCACCTAATAGCATGTACTTAATTGAATGTACGTAATATAATGTACCTAATAGAATGTACCTAATAGTATATACCTAATAGAAAGTTCCTACTATAATGTACCTAATAGTATATACTAATAGAATGTACCTAATGGTATATACCTAATAGAATGTACCTAATATAATGTACCTAATAGTATATACTAATAGAATGTACCAAATAGAATGTACCTAATAGAATGTCCCTAATAGAATGTACCTAATATTATATACCTAATAGAATGTACCTAATAGAATGTACCTAATATACTGTACCTAATAGAATGTACCTAATAGAATGTCCCTAATATTATATACTAATAGAATGTACCTAATAGAATGTACCTAATAGAATGTCCCTAATAGAATGTACCTAATAGAATGTACCTAATAGAATGTCCCTAATATAATGTACCTAATAGAATGTACCTAATAGTATATACTAATAGAATGCACCTAATAGAATGTACCTAATATTATATACCTAATATAATGTACCTAATAGAATGTACCTAATAGAATGCACCTAATATAATGTAACTAATATTATATACCTAATAGAATGTACCGAATAGAATGTCCCTAATAGAATGTACCTAATATTATATACCTAATATAATGTACCTAATAGAATGTACCTAATAGAATGTACCTAATATTATATACCTAATAGAATGTACCGAATATAATGTACCTAATAGAATGTACCTAATAGTATATACTAATAGAATGCACCTAATAGAATGTACCTAATATTATATACCTAATATAATGTACCTAATAGAATGTACCTAATATAATGTACCTAATAGAATGTACCTAATAGAATGTCCCTAATAGAATGTCCCTAATAGAATGTACCTAATATTATATACCTAATAGAATGTACCTAATAGAATGTACCTAATAGAATGTACCTAATATTATATACCTAATAGAATGTACCGAATAGAATGTCCCTAATAGAATGTACCTAATATTATATACTTAATAGAATGTACCTAATAGAATGTACCTAATAGAATGTACCTAATAGAATGTACCTAATATTATATACCTAATACAATGTACCGAATATAATGTACCTAATAGAATGTACCTAATAGTATATACTAATAGAATGTACCTAATAGAATGTACCTAATATTATATACCTAATATAATGTACTTAATAGAATGTACCTAATAGAATGTACCTAATAGAATGTCCCTAATAGAATGTCCCTAATAGAATGTACCTAATATTATATACCTAATAAAATGTACCTTATATAATGTACCTAATAGAATGTACCTAATATTATATACCTAATATAATGTACCGAATAGAATGTCCCTAATAGAATGTACCTAATAGTATATACTAATAGAATGTACCTAATAAAATGTACCTAATATTATATACCTAATATAATGTACCTAATAGAATGTACCTAATAGAATGTACCTAATATTACATACCTAATAGTATATACCTAATAGAATGTACCTAATAGAATGTACCTAATAGAATGTCCCTAATAGAATGTACCGTATAGAATGTACCAAATAGTATATACTAATAGAATGTACCTAATAAAATGTACCTAATATTATATACCTAATATAATGTACCTAATAGAATGTACCTAATAGAATGTACCTAATATTACATACCTAATAGTATATACCTAATAGAATGTACCTAATAGAATGTACCTAATAGAATGTCCCTAATAGAATGTACCGTATATAATGTACCTAAAAGTATATACTAATAGAATGTACCTAATATTATATACCTAATACAATGTACCTAATATAATGTACCAAATAGAATGTACCGAATAGAATGTACCTAATAGTATATACTAATAGAATGTACCTAATAGAATGTACCTAATATAATGTCCCTAATAGAATGTACATAATAGAATGTACCTAATATAATGTACCTAATAGAATGTACTGAATAGAATGTACCTAATAGTATATACTACTAGAATGTACCTAATAGAATGCCCCTAATAGAATGTACCTAATAGAATGTACCTAATAGAATGTCCCTAATAGAATGTACCTAATAGTATATACTAATAGAATGTACCTAATAGAATGTACCTAATAGTATATACTAATAGAATGTACCTAATAGAATGTCCCTAATATTATATACCTAATAGAATGTACCTAATAGAATGTACCTAATAGAATGTACCTAATAGAATGTACCTAATAGAATGTCCCTAATATTATATACTAATAGATTGTACCTAATAGAATGTACCTAATAGAATGTCCCTAATAGAAGGTACCTAATAGAATGTACCTAATAGAATGTCCCTAATATAATGTACCTAATAGAATGTACCTAATATTATATACCTAATATAATGTACCTAATAGAATGTACCTAATAGAATGTACCTAATAGAATGTCCCTAATAGAATGTACCGAATAGAATGTGCCTAATAGTATATACTAATAGAATGTACCTAATAGAATGTACCTAATAGAATGTACCTAATAGAATGTCCCTAATAGAATGTACCGAATAGAATGTACCAAATAGTATATACTAATAGAATCTACCTAATAGAATGTACCTAATAGAATGTCCCTAATAGAATGCACCTAATAGAATGTCCCTAATAGAATGTACCTAATAGAATGTACCGAATAGAATGTCCCTAATATAATGTCCCTAATAGAATGTACCTAATAGAATGTACCTAATAGAATGTCCCTAATATAATGTACCTAATAGAATGTACCTAATAGTATATACTAATATAATGTACCTAATAGAATGTACCTAATATTATATACCTAATATATTGTACCTAATAGAATGTACCTAATAGAATGTACCTAATAGAAGGTACCTAAAAGTATATACTAATAGAATGTACCTAATATTATATACCTAATACAATGTACCTAATATAATGTACCAAATAGAATGTACCGAATAGAATGTACCTAATAGTATATACTAATAGAATGTACCTAATAGAATGTACCTAATATAATGTCCCTAATAGAATGTACATAATAGAATGTACCTAATATAATGTACCTAATAGAATGTACTGAATAGAATGTACCTAATAGTATATACTAATAGAATGTACCTAATAGAATGCCCCTAATAGAATGTACCTAATAGAATGTACCTAATAGAATGTCCCTAATAGAATGTACCTAATAGTATATACTAATAGAATGTACCTAATAGAATGTACCTAATAGTATATACTAATAGAATGTAGCTAATAGAATGTCCCTAATAGAATGTACCTAATAGAATGTACCTAATATTATATACCTAATAGAATGTACCTAATAGAATGTACCTAATAGAATGTACCTAATAGAATGTACCTAATAGAATGTCCCTAATATTATATACTAATAGATTGTACCTAATAGAATGTACCTAATAGAATGTCCCTAATAGAATGTACCTAATAGAATGTACCTAATAGAATGTCCCTAATATAATGTACCTAATAGAATGTACCTAATATTATATACCTAATATAATGTACCTAATAGAATGTACCTAATAGAATGTACCTAATATAATGTACCTAATAGAAAGTACCTAATATAATGTACCTAATAGAATGTACCTAATAGAATGTACCTAATAGTATATACTAATAGAATGTACCTAATATAATGTCCCTAATAGAATGTACCTAATAGAATGTACCTAATATAATGTACCTAATAGTATATACCTAATAGAATGTACCTAATAGTATATACCTAATAGAATGTACCTAATAGAATGGACCTAATATAATGCACCTAATAGCATTTACTTAATTGAATGTACTTAATATAATGTACCTAAAAGAATGTACCTAATAGAATGTACCTAATAGTATATACCTAATAGAAAGTTCCTACTATAATGTACCTAATAGTATATACTAATAGAATGTACCTAATGGTATATACCTAATAGAATGTACCTAATATAATGTACCTAATAGTATATACTAATAGAATGTACCTAATAGAATGTACCTAATAGAATGTCCCTAATAGAATGTACCTAATAGTATATACTAATAGAATGTACCTAATAGAATGTACCTAATTGTATATACTAATAGAATGTACCTAATATAATGTCCCTAATAGAATGTACCTAATAGAATGTACCTAATATTATATACCTAATAGAATGTACCTAATAGAATGTACCTAATAGACTGTACCTAATAGAATGTACCTAATAGAATGTCCCTAATATTATATACTAATAGAATGTACCTAATAGAATGTACCTAATAGAATGTCCCTAATAGAATGTACCTAATAGAATGTACCTAATAGAATGTCCCTAATATAATGTACCTAATAGAATGTACCTAATAGTATATAATAATAGAATGTCCCTAATAGAATGTACCTAATAGAATGCACCTAATATAATGTAACTAATATTATATACCTAATAGAATGTACCGAATAGAATGTCCCTAATAGAATGTACCTAATATTATATACCTAATATAATGTACCTAATAGAATGTACCTAATAGAATGTACCTAATAGAATGTACCTAATATTATATACCTAATAGAATGTACCGAATATAATGTACCTAATAGAATGTACCTAATAGTATATACTAATAGAATGCACCTAATAGAATGTACCTAATATTATATACCTAATATAATGTACCTAATAGAATGTACCTAATATAATGTACCTAATAGAATGTACCTAATAGAATGTCCCTAATAGAATGTCCCTAATAGAATGCACCTAATATTATATACCTAATAGAATGTACCTAATAGAATGTACCTAATAGAATGTACCTAATATTATATACCTAATAGAATGTACCGAATAGAATGTCCCTAATAGAATGTACCTAATATTATATACTTAATAGAATGTACCTAATAGAATGTACCTAATAGAATGTACCTAATAGAATGTACCTAATATTATATACCTAATACAATGTACCGAATATAATGTACCTAATAAAATGTACCTAATAGTATATACTAATAGAATGTACCTAATAGAATGTACCTAATATTATATACCTAATATAATGTACCTAAATGAATGTACCTAATAGAATGTACCTAATAGAATGTCCCTAATAGAATGTCCCTAATAGAATGTACCTAATATTATATACCTAATAAAATGTACCTAATATAATGTACCTAATAGAATGTACCTAATATTATATACCTAATATAATGTACCGAATAGAATGTCCCTAATAGAATGTACCTAATATTATATACTTAATAGAATGTACCTAACAGAATGTACCTAATAGAATGTACCTAATATTATATACCTAATAGAATGTCCCTAATATTATATACTAATAGAATGTACCTAATAGAATGTCCCTAATAGAATGTACCTAATAGAATGTACCTAATAGAATGTCCCTAATATAATGTACCTAATAGAATGTACCTAATAGTATATAATAATAGAATGTCCCTAATAGAATGTACCTAATAGAATGCACCTAATATAATGTAACTAATATTATATACCTAATAGAATGTACCGAATAGAATGTCCCTAATAGAATGTACCTAATATTATATACCTAATATAATGTACCTAATAGAATGTACCTAATAGAATGTACCTAATAGAATGTACCTAATATTATATACCTAATAGAATGTACCGAATATAATGTACCTAATAGAATGTACCTAATAGTATATACTAATAGAATGCACCTAATAGAATGTACCTAATATTATATACCTAATATAATGTACCTAATAGAATGTACCTAATATAATGTACCTAATAGAATGTACCTAATAGAATGTCCCTAATAGAATGTCCCTAATAGAATGTACCTAATATTATATACCTAATAGAATGTACCTAATAGAATGTACCTAATAGAATGTACCTAATATTATATACCTAATAGAATGTACCGAATAGAATGTCCCTAATAGAATGTACCTAATATTATATACTTAATAGAATGTACCTAATAGAATGTACCTAATAGAATGTACCTAATAGAATGTACCTAATATTATATACCTAATACAATGTACCGAATATAATGTACCTAATAGAATGTACCTAATAGTATATACTAATAGAATGCACCTAATAGAATGTACCTAATATTATATACCTAATATAATGTACCTAATAGAATGTACCTAATATAATGTACCTAATAGAATGTACCTAATAGAATGTACCTAATATTATATACCTAATACAATGTACCGAATATAATGTACCTAATAGAATGTACCTAATAGTATATACTAATAGAATGCACCTAATAGAATGTACCTAATATTATATACCTAATATAATGTACCTAATAGAATGTACCTAATAGAATGTCCCTAATAGAATGTACCTAATAGAATGTACCTAATTGTATATACTAATAGAATGTACCTAATATAATGTCCCTAATAGAATGTACCTAATAGAATGTACCTAATATTATATACCTAATAGAATGTACCTAATAGAATGTACCTAATAGAATGTACCTAATAGAATGTACCTAATATTATATACCTAATAGAATGTACCTAATAGAATGTACCTAATAGAATGTCCCTAATATTATATACTAATAGAATGTACATAATTGTATATACTAATAGAATGTACCTAATAGTATATACTAATAGAATGTACCTAATAGAATGTACCTAATTGTATTTACTAATATAATGTACATAATAGAATGTCTCTAATAGAATGTACCTAATAGAATGTACCTAATATTATATACCTAATAGAATGTACCGAATAGAATGTACCTAATAGAATGTCCCTAATATTATATACTAATAGAATGTACCTAATAGAATGTACCTAATAGAATGTCCCTAATAGAATGTACCTAATAGAATGTACCTAATAGAATGTCCCTAATATAATGTACCTAATAGAATGTACCTAATAGTATATAATAATAGAATGTCCCTAATAGAATGTACCTAATAGAATGTACCTAATTCTATGTACCTAATATTATATACCGCATAGAATGTACCTAATAGCATGTACTTAATTGAATGTACTTAATATAATGTACCTAAAAGAATGTACCTAATAGAATGTACCTAATAGTATATACCTAATAGAAAGTTCCTACTATAATGTACCTAATAGTATATACTAATAGAATGTACCTAATGGTATATGCCTAATAGAATGTACCTAATAGAATGTACCTAATATAATGTACCTAATAGAATGTACCTAATATTATATACCTAATATAATGTACCGAATAGAATGTCCCTAATAGAATGTACCTAATATTATATACTTAATAGAATGTACCTAACAGAATGTACCTAATAGAATGTACCTAATATTATATACCTAATAGAATGTCCCTAATATTATATACTAATAGAATGTACCTAATAGAATGTCCCTAATAGAATGTCCCTAATAGAATGTACCTAATATTATATACCTAATATAATGTACCTAATAGAATGTACCTAATAGAATGTACCTAATAGAATGTACCTAATATTATATACCTAATAGAATGTACCGAATATAATGTACCTAATAGAATGTACCTAATAGTATATACTAATAGAATGCACCTAATAGAATGTACCTAATATTATATACCTAATATAATGTACCTAATAGAATGTACCTAATATAATGTACCTAATAGAATGTACCTAATAGAATGTCCCTAATAGAATGTCCCTAATAGAATGCACCTAATATTATATACCTAATAGAATGTACCTAATAGAATGTACCTAATAGAATGTACCTAATATTATATACCTAATAGAATGTACCGAATAGAATGTCCCTAATAGAATGTACCTAATATTATATACTTAATAGAATGTACCTAATAGAATGTACCTAATAGAATGTACCTAATAGAATGTACCTAATATTATATACCTAATACAATGTACCGAATATAATGTACCTAATAAAATGTACCTAATAGTATATACTAATAGAATGTACCTAATAGAATGTACCTAATATTATATACCTAATATAATGTACCTAAATGAATGTACCTAATAGAATGTACCTAATAGAATGTCCCTAATAGAATGTCCCTAATAGAATGTACCTAATATTATATACCTAATAAAATGTACCTAATATAATGTACCTAATAGAATGTACCTAATATTATATACCTAATATAATGTACCGAATAGAATGTCCCTAATAGAATGTACCTAATATTATATACTTAATAGAATGTACCTAACAGAATGTACCTAATAGAATGTACCTAATATTATATACCTAATAGAATGTCCCTAATATTATATACTAATAGAATGTACCTAATAGAATGTCCCTAATAGAATGTACCTAATAGAATGTACCTAATAGAATGTCCCTAATATAATGTACCTAATAGAATGTACCTAATAGTATATAATAATAGAATGTCCCTAATAGAATGTACCTAATAGAATGCACCTAATATAATGTAACTAATATTATATACCTAATAGAATGTACCGAATAGAATGTCCCTAATAGAATGTACCTAATATTATATACCTAATATAATGTACCTAATAGAATGTACCTAATAGAATGTACCTAATATTATATACCTAATAGAATGTACCGAATATAATGTACCTAATAGAATGTACCTAATAGTATATACTAATAGAATGCACCTAATAGAATGTACCTAATATTATATACCTAATATAATGTACCTAATAGAATGTACCTAATATAATGTACCTAATAGAATGTACCTAATAGAATGTCCCTAATAGAATGTCCCTAATAGAATGTACCTAATATTATATACCTAATAGAATGTACCTAATAGAATGTACCTAATAGAATGTACCTAATATTATATACCTAATAGAATGTACCGAATAGAATGTCCCTAATAGAATGTACCTAATATTATATACTTAATAGAATGTACCTAATAGAATGTACCTAATAGAATGTACCTAATAGAATGTACCTAATATTATATACCTAATACAATGTACCGAATATAATGTACCTAATAGAATGTACCTAATAGTATATACTAATAGAATGCACCTAATAGAATGTACCTAATATTATATACCTAATATAATGTACCTAATAGAATGTACCTAATATAATGTACCTAATAGAATGTACCTAATAGAATGTACCTAATATTATATACCTAATACAATGTACCGAATATAATGTACCTAATAGAATGTACCTAATAGTATATACTAATAGAATGCACCTAATAGAATGTACCTAATATTATATACCTAATATAATGTACCTAATAGAATGTACCTAATAGAATGTCCCTAATAGAATGTACCTAATAGAATGTACCTAATTGTATATACTAATAGAATGTACCTAATATAATGTCCCTAATAGAATGTACCTAATAGAATGTACCTAATATTATATACCTAATAGAATGTACCTAATAGAATGTACCTAATAGAATGTACCTAATAGAATGTACCTAATATTATATACCTAATAGAATGTACCTAATAGAATGTACCTAATAGAATGTCCCTAATATTATATACTAATAGAATGTACATAATTGTATATACTAATAGAATGTACCTAATAGTATATACTAATAGAATGTACCTAATAGAATGTACCTAATTGTATATACTAATAGAATGTACATAATAGAATGTCTCTAATAGAATGTACCTAATAGAATGTACCTAATATTATATACCTAATAGAATGTACCGAATAGAATGTACCTAATAGAATGTCCCTAATATTATATACTAATAGAATGTACCTAATAGAATGTACCTAATAGAATGTCCCTAATAGAATGTACCTAATAGAATGTACCTAATAGAATGTCCCTAATATAATGTACCTAATAGAATGTACCTAATAGTATATAATAATAGAATGTCCCTAATAGAATGTACCTAATAGAATGTACCTAATTCTATGTACCTAATATTATATACCGCATAGAATGTACCTAATAGCATGTACTTAATTGAATGTACTTAATATAATGTACCTAAAAGAATGTACCTAATAGAATGTACCTAATAGTATATACCTAATAGAAAGTTCCTACTATAATGTACCTAATAGTATATACTAATAGAATGTACCTAATGGTATATGCCTAATAGAATGTACCTAATAGAATGTACCTAATAGTATATACTAATAGAATGTACCTAAAAGAATGTACCTAATAGAATGTCCCTAATAGAATGTACCTAATAGTATATACTAATAGAATGTACCTAATAGAATGTACCTAATTGTATATACTAACAGAATGTACCTAATAGAATGTCCCTAATAGAATGTACCTAATAGAATGTACCTAATATTATATACCTAATAGAATGTACCTAATAGAATGTACCTAATAGAATGTCCCTAATATTATATACTAATAGAATGTACCTAATAGAATGTACCTAATAGAATGTACCTAATATTATATACCTAATAGAATGTACCTAATAGAATGTACCTAATAGAATGTACCTAATATTATATACCTAATAGAATGTACCTAATAGAATGTACCTAATAGAATGTCCCTAATATTATATACTAATAGAATGTACCTAATTGTATATACTAATAGAATGTACCTAATAGTATATACTAATAGAATGTACCTAATAGAATGTACCTAATTGCATATACTAATAGAATGTACCTAATAGAATGTCCCTAATAGAATGTACCTAATAGAATGTACCTAATATTATATACCTAATAGAATGTACCTAATAGAATGTACCTAATAGAATGTCCCTAATAGAATGTACCTAATAGAATGTACCTAATAGAATGTCCCTAATAGAATGTACCTAATAGAATGTACCTAATAGAATGTCCCTAATATAATGTACCTAATAGAATGTACCTAATAGAATGTACCTAATAGAATGTAACTAATATTATATACCTAATAGAATGTACCGAATAGAATGTCCCTAATAGAATGTACCTAATATTATATACCTAATATAATGTACCTAATAGAATGTACCTAATAGAATGTACCTAATAGAATGTACCTAATATTATATACCTAATAGAATGTACCGAATATAATGTACCTAATAGAATGTACCTAATAGTATATACTAATAGAATGTACCTAATATATTGTACCTAATATTATATACCTAATATAATGTACCTAATAGAATGTACCTAATGGAATATACCTAATAGAATGTACCTAATAGAATGTCACTAATAGAATGTCCCTAATAGAATGTACCTAATATTATATACCTAATAGAATGTACCTAATAGAATGTACCTAATAGAATGTACCTAATAGAATGTACCTAATAGAATGTACCTAATATTATATACCTAATAGAATGTACCGAATAGAATGTCCCTAATAGAATGTACCTAATATTATATACTTAATAGAATGTACCTAATAGAATGTACCTAATAGAATGTACCTAATATTATATACCTAATAGAATGTACCGAATATAATGTACCTAATAGAATGTACCTAATAGTATATACTAATAGAATGTACCTAATAGAATGTACCTAATATTATATACCTAATATAATGTACCTCATAGAATGTACCTAATAGCATGTACTTAATTGAATGTACTTAATATAATGTACCTAAAAGAATGTACCTAATAGAATGTACCTAATAGTGTATACCTAATAGAAAGTTCCTACTATAATGTACCTAATAGTATATACTAATAGAATGTACCTAATGGTATATGCCTAATAGAATGTACCTAATAGAATGTACCTAATAGTATACACTAATAGAATGTACCTAAAAGAATGTACCTAATAGAATGTCCCTAATAGAATGTACCTAATAGTATATACTAATAGAATGTACCTAATAGAATGTACCTAATTGTATATACTAACAGAATGTACCTAATAGAATGTCCCTAATAGAATGTACCTAATAGAATGTACCTAATATTATATACCTAATAGAATGTACCTAATAGAATGTACCTAATAGAATGTCCCTAATATTATATACTAATAGAATGTACCTAATAGAATGTACCTAATAGAATGTACCTAATATTATATACCTAATAGAATGTACCTAATAGAATGTACCTAATAGAAATTCCCTAATATTATATACTAATAGAATGTACCTAATTGTATATACTAATAGAATGTACCTAATAGTATATACTAATAGAATGTACCTAATAGAATGTACCTAATTGTATATACTAATAGAATGTACCCAATAGAATGTCCCTAATAGAATGTACCTAATAGAATGTACCTATTATTATATACCTAATAGAATGTACCTAATAGAATGTACCTAATAGAATGTCCCTAATATTATATACTAATAGAATGTACCTAATAGAATGTACCTAATATAATGTCACTAATAGAATGTACCTAATAGAATGTACCTAATAGAATGTAACTAATATTATATACCTAATAGAATGTACCGAATAGAATGTCCCTAATAGAATGTACCTAATATTATATACCTAATATAATGTACCTAATAGAATGTACCTAATAGAATGTACCTAATAGAATGTACCTAATATTATATACCTAATAGAATGTACCGAATATAATGTACCTAATAGAATGTACCTAATAGTATATACTAATAGAATGTACCTAATATATTGTACCTAATATTATATACCTAATATAATGTACCTAATAGAATGTACCTAATAGAATGTCACTAATAGAATGTCCCTAATAGAATGTACCCAATATTATATACCTAATAGAATGTACCTAATAGAATGTACCTAATAGAATGTACCTAATAGAATGTACCTAATAGAATGTACCTAATATTATATACCTAATAGAATGTACCGAATAGAATGTCCCTAATAGAATGTACCTAATATTATATACTTAATAGAATGTACCTAATAGAATGTACCTAATAGAATGTACCTAATAGAATGTACCTAATATTATATACCTAATAGAATGTACCGAATATAATGTACCTAATAGAATGTACCTAATAGTATATACTAATAGAATGTACCTAATAGAATGTACCTAATATTATATACCTAATATAATGTACCTAATAGAATGTACCTAATAGAATGTACCTAATAGAATGTCCCTAATAGAATGTACCGAATAGAATGTGCCTAATAGTATATACTAATAGAATGTACCTAAGAGAATGTACCTAATAGGATGTCCCTAATAGAATGTACCTAATAGAATGTACCTAATAGTATATACTAATAGAATGTACCTAATAGAATGTACCTAATATTACATACCTAATAGTATATACCTAATAGAATGTACCTAATAGAATGTACCTAATAGAATGTCCCTAATAGAATGTACCGAATAGAATGTACCTAATAGTATATACTAATAGAATGTACCTAATAGAATGTACCTAATAGAATGTCCCTAATAGAATGTACCTAATAGAATGTCCATAATAGAATGCACCTAATAGAATGTACCGAATAGAATGTCCCTAATATAATGTCCCTAATAGAATGTACCTAATAGAATGTACCTAATAGAATGTCCCTAATATAATGTACCTAATAGAATGTACCTAATAGTATATACTAATAGAATGTACCTAATAGAATGTACCTAATATTATATACCTAATATAATGTACCTAATAGAATGTACCTAATAGAATGTACCTAATAGTATATACTAATAGAATGTACCTAATATGATATACCTAATACAATATACCTAATATAATGTACCAAATAGAATGTACCTAATAGAATGTACCTAATAGTATATACTAATAGAATGTACCTAATAGAATGTACCTAATAGAATGTCCCTAATAGAATGTACATAATAGAATGTACCTAATATAATGTACATAATAGAATGTACCTAATATAATGTACCTAATAGAATGTACCGAATAGAATGTACCTAATAGTATATACTAATAGAATGTACCTAATAGAATGTCCCTAATAGAATGTACCTAATAGAATGCCCCTAATAGAATGTACCTAATAGTATATACTAATAGAATGTACCTAATAGAATGTACCTAATAGTATAAACTAATAGAATGTACCTAATAGAATGTCCCTAATAGAATGTACCTAATAGAATGTACCTAATATTATATACCTAATAGAATGTACCTTATAGAATGTACCTAATAGAATGTACCTAATAGAATGTACCTAATAGAATGTCCCTAATATTATATACCTAATAGAATGTACCTAATAGAATGTACCTAATAGAATGTACCTAATAGAATGTACCTAATAGAAAGTACCTAATATAATGTACCTAATAGAAAGTACCTAATAGAATGTACCTAATATAATGTACCTAATAGATTGTACCTAATAGTATATACGTAATAGAATGTACCAAATATAATGTACCTAATAGAATGTACCTAATAGTATATACTAATATAATGTACCTAATAAAATGTACCTAATATTATATACCTAATATAATGTACCTAATATAATGTACCTACTAGAATGTACCTAATATTACATACCTAATAGTATATACCTAATATAATGTACCTAATAGAATGTACCTAATAGAATGTCCCTAATAGAATGTACCGTATAGAATGTACCAAATAGTATATAGTAATAGAATGTACCTAATAGAATGTACCTAATAGAATGTCCCTAATAGAATGTACCTAATAGAATGTCCCTAATAGAATGTACCTAATAGAATGTACCGAATAGAATGTCCCTAATATAATGTCCCTAATAGAATGTACCTAATAGAATGTACCTAATAGAATGTCCCTAATATAATGTACCTAATAGAATGTACCTAATAGTATATACTAATATAATGTACCTAATAGAATGTACCTAATATTATATACCTAATATAATGTACCTAATAGAATGTACCTAATATAATGTACCTTAAAGTATATACTAATAGAATGTACCTAATATTATATATCTAATACAATGTACCTAATATAATGTACCAAATAGAATGTACCGAATATAATGTACCTAATAGTATATACTAATAGAATGTACCTAATAGAATGTACCTAATAGAATGTACCGAATAGAATGTACCTAATAGTATATACTAATAGAATGTACCTAATAGAATGTCCCTAATAGAATGTACCTAATAGAATGTACCTAATAGAATGTCCCTAATAGAATGTACCTAATAGTATATACTAATAGAATGTACCTAATAGAATGTACCTAATTGTATATACTAATAGAATGTACCTAATAGAATGTCCCTAATAGAATGTACCTAATAGAATGTACCTAATATTATATACCTAATAGAATGTACCTAATAGAATGTACCTAATAGAATGTACCTAATAGAATGTACCTAATAGAATGTACCTAATAGAATGTACCTAATATTATATACCTAATAGGATGTACCTAATAGAATGTACCTAATAGAATGTCCCTAATATTATATACTAATAGAATGCACATAATTGTATATACTAATAGAATGTACCTAATAGTATATACTAATAGAATGTACCTAATAGAATGTACCTAATTGTATATACTAATAGAATGTACATAATAGAATGTCTCTAATATAATGTACCTAATAGAATGTACCTAATATTATATACCTAATAGAATGTACCGAATAGAATGTACCTAATAGAATGTCCCTAATATTATATACTAATAGAATGTACCTAATAGAATGTACCTAATAGAATGTCCCTAATAGAATGTACCTAATAGAATGTACCTAATAGAATGTCCCTAATATAATGTACCTAATAGAATGTACCTAATAGTATATAATAATAGAATGTCCCTAATAGAATGTACCTAATAGAATGTAACAGATAGAATGTATTTAATGGAATGTACCTAATTCTATGTACCTAATATTATATACCTCATAGAATGTACCTAATAGCATGTACTTAATTGAATGTACTTAATATAATGTACCTAAAAGAATGTACCTAATAGAATGTACCTAATAGTATATACCTAATAGAAAGTTCCTACTATAATGTACCTAATAGTATATACTAATAGAATGTACCTAATGGTATATGCCTAATAGAATGTACCTAATAGAATGTACCTAATAGTATATACTAATAGAATGTACCTAAAAGAATGTACCTAATAGAATGTCCCTAATAGAATGTACCTAATAGTATATACTAATAGAATGTACCTAATAGAATGTACCTAATTGTATATACTAACAGAATGTACCTAATAGAATGTCCCTAATAGAATGTACCTAATAGAATGTACCTAATATTATATACCTAATAGAATGTACCTAATAGAATGTACCTAATAGAATGTACCTAATAGAATGTCCCTAATATTATATACTAATAGAATGTACCTAATAGAATGTACCTAATAGAATGTGCCTAATATTATATACCTAATAGAATGTACCTAATAGAATGTACCTAATAGAATGTCCCAAATATTATATACTAATAGAATGTACCTAATTGTATATACTAATAGAATGTACCTAATAGTATATACTAATAGAATGTACCTAATAGAATGTACCTAATTGTATATACTAATAGAATGTACCTAATAGAATGTCCCTAATAGAATGTACCTAATAGAATGTACCTAATATTATATACCTAATAGAATGTACCTAATAGAATGTACCTAATAGAATGTCCCTAATATTATATACTAATAGAATGTACCTAATAGAATGTACCTAATAGAATGTACCTAATAGAATGTACCTAATAGAATGTCCCTAATATAATGTACCTAATAGAATGTACCTAATAGAATGTACCTAATAGAATGTAACTAATATTATATACCTAATAGAATGTACCGAATAGAATGTCCCTAATAGAATGTACCTAATATTATATACCTAATATAATGTACCTAATAGAATGTACCTAATAGAATGTACCTAATAGAATGTACCTAATATTATATACCTAATAGAATGTACCGAATATAATGTACCTAATAGAATGTACCTAATAGTATATACTAATAGAATGTACCTAATATATTGTACCTAATATTATATACCTAATATAATGTACCTAATAGAATGTACCTAATGGAATATACCTAATAGAATGTACCTAATAGAATGTCACTAATAGAATGTCCCTAATAGAATGTACCTAATATTATATACCTAATAGAATGTACCTAATAGAATGTACCTAATAGAATGTACCTAATAGAATGTACCTAATATTATATACCTAATAGAATGTACCGAATATAATGTACCTAATAGAATGTCCCTAATAGTATATACTAATAGAATGTACCTAATAGAATGTACCTAATATTATATACCTAATATAATGTACCTAATAGAATGTACCTAATAGAATGTACCTAATAGAATGTCCCTAATAGAATGTACCGAATAGAATGTGCCTAATAGTATATACTAATAGAATGTACCTAAGAGAATGTACCTAATAGAATGTCCCTAATAGAATGTACCTAATAGAATGTACCTAATAGTATATACTAATAGAATGTACCTAATAGAATGTACCTAATATTACATACCTAATAGTATATACCTAATAGAATGTACCTAATAGAATGTACCTAATAGAATGTCCCTAATAGGATGTACCGAATAGAATGTACCTAATAGTATATACTAATAGAATGTACCTAATAGAATGTACCTAATAGAATGTCCCTAATAGAATGTACCTAATAGAATGTCCATAATAGAATGTACCTAATAGAATGTACCGAATAGAATGTCCCTAATATAATGTCCCTAATAGAATGTACCTAATATAATGTACCTAATAGAATGTCCCTAATATAATGTACCTAATAGAATGTACCTAATAGTATATACTAATAGAATGTACCTAATAGAATGTACCTAATATTATATACCTAATATAATGTACCTAATAGAATGTACCTAATAGAATGTACCTAATAGTATATACTAATAGAATGTACCTAATATGATATACCTAATACAATATACCTAATATAATGTACCAAATAGAATGTACCTAATAGAATGTACCTAATAGTATATACTAATAGAATGTACCTAATAGAATGTACCTAATAGAATGTCCCTAATAGAATGTACATAATAGAATGTACCTAATATAATGTACCTAATAGAATGTACCGAATAGAATGTACCTAATAGTATATACTAATAGAATGTACCTAATAGAATGTCCCTAATAGAATGTACCTAATAGAATGCCCCTAATAGAATGTACCTAATAGTATATACTAATAGAATGTACCTAATAGAATGTACCTAATAGTATAAACTAATAGAATGTACCTAATAGAATGTCCCTAATAGAATGTACCTAATAGAATGTACCTAATATTATATACCTAATAGAATGTACCTTATAGAATGTACCTAATAGAATGTACCTAATAGAATGTACCTAATAGAATGTCCCTAATATTATATACCTAATAGAATGTACCTAATAGAATGTACCTAATAGAATGTACCTAATAGAATGTACCTAATAGAAAGTACCTAATATAATGTACCTAATATAAAGTACCTAATAGAATGTACCTAATATAATGTACCTAATAGATTGTACCTAATAGTATATACATAATAGAATGTACCTAATAGAATGTACCTAATATAATGTACCTAATAGTATATACCTAATAGAATGTACCTAATAGTATATACCTAATAGAATGTACCTAATAGAATGTACCTAATAGTATATACCTAATAGAAAGTTCCTACTATAATGTACCTAATAGTATATACTAATAGAATGTACCTAATAGTATATACCTAATAGAATGTACCTAATAGAATGTACCTAATAGTATATACTAATAGAATGTACCTAATAGAATGTACCTAATAGAATGTCCCTAATAGTATATACTAATAGAATGTACCTAATAGAATGTACCTAATATAATGTCCCTAATAGAATGTACCTAATAGAATGTACCTAATATTATATACCTAATAGAATGTACCTAATAGAATGTACCTAATAGAATGTACCTAATAGAATGTCCCTAATATTATATACTAATAGAATGTACCTAATAGAATGTACCTAATAGAATGTCCCTAATAGAATGTACCTAATAGAATGTACCTAATAGTATATACTAATAGAATGTACCTAATATAATGTACCTAATAGAATGTACCTAATAGTATACACTAATAGAATGTACCTAATAGAATGTACCTAATATTATATACCTAATATAATGTACCTAATAGAATGTACCTAATATAATGTACCTAATAGAATGTCCCTAATAGAATGTACCGAATAGAATGTGCCTAATAGTATATACTAATAGAATGTACCTAATATAATGTCCCTAATAGAATGTACCTAATAGAATGTCCCTAATAGAATGTACCTAATAGAATGTACCTAATAGTATATACTAATAGAATGTACCTAATAGAATGTACCTAATATTACATACCTAATAGTATATACCTAATAGAATGTACCTAATAGAATGTACCTAATAGAATGTCCCTAATAGAATGTACCGAATAGAATGTACCTAATAGTATATACTAATAGAATGTATCTAATAGAATGTACCTAATAGAATGTCCCTAATAGAATGTACCTAATAGAATGTCCCTAATAGAATGTACCTAATAGAATGTACCGAATAGAATGTCCCTAATATAATGTCCCTAATAGAATGTACCTAATAGAATGTACCTAATAGAATGTCCCTAATATAATGTACCTAATAGAATGTACCTAATAGTATATACTAATAGAATGTACCTAATAGAATGTACCTAATATTATATACCTAATATAATGTACCTAATAGAATGTACCTAATAGAATGTACCTAATAGTATATACTAATAGAATGTACCTAATATGATATACCTAATACAATATACCTAATATAATGTACCAAATAGAATGTACCTAATAGAATGTACCTAATAGTATATACTAATAGAATGTACCTAATAGAATGTACCTAATAGAATGTCCCTAATAGAATGTACATAATAGAATGTACCTAATATAATGTACCTAATAGAATGTACCGAATAGAATGTACCTAATAGTATATACTAATAGAATGTACCAAATAGAATGTCCCTAATAGAATGTACCTAATAGAATGCCCCTAATAGAATGTACCTGATAGTATATACTAATAGAATGTACCTAATAGAATGTACCTAATAGTATAAACTAATAGAATGTACCTAATAGAATGTCCCTAATAGAATGTACCTAATAGAATGTACCTAATATTATATACCTAATAGAATGTACCTTATAGAATGTACCTAATAGAATGTACCTAATAGAATGTACCTAATAGAATGTCCCTAATATTATATACCTAATAGAATGTACCTAATAGAATGTACCTAATAGAATGTACCTAATAGAATGTACCTAATAGAAAGTACCTAATATAATGTACCTAATAGAAAGTACCTAATAGAATGTACCTAATATAATGTACCTAATAGATTGTACCTAATAGTATATACATAATAGAATGTACCTAATAGTATGTACCTAATATAATGTACCTAATAGTATATACCTAATAGAATGTACCTAATAGTATATACCTAATAGAATGTACCTAATAGAATGTACCTAATAGTATATACCTAATAGGAAGTTCCTACTATAATGTACCTAATAGTATATACTAATAGAATGTACCTAATAGTATATACCTAATAGAATGTACCTAATAGAATGTACCTAATAGTATATACTAATAGAATGTACCTAATAGAATGTACCTAATAGAATGTCCCTAATAGTATATACTAATAGAATGTACCTAATAGAATGTACCTAATAGAATGTCCCTAATAGAATGTACCTAATAGAATGTACCTAATATTATATACCTAATAGAATGTACCTAATAGAATGTACCTAATAGAATGTACCTAATAGAATGTCCCTAATATTATATACTAATTGAATGTACCTAATAGAATGTACCTAATAGAATGTCCCTAATAGAATGTACCTAATAGAATGTACCTAATAGTATATACTAATAGAATGTACCTAATATAATGTACCTAATATTATATACCTAATATAATGTACCTAATAGAAAGTACCTAATAGAATGTACCTAATATAATGTACCTAATAGATTGTACCTAATAGTATATACATAATAGAATGTACCTAATAGAATGTACCTAATATAATGTACCTAATAGTATATACCTAATAGAATGTACCTAATAGTATATACCTAATAGAATGTACCTAATAGAATGGACCTAATAGAATGTACCTAATAGAATGTACCTAATAGAATGTCCCTAATAGAATGTACCTAATAGAATGTACCTAATATTATATACCTAATAGAATGTACCTAATAGAATGTACCTAATAGAATGTACCTAATATAATGTCCCTAATATTATATACTAATAGAATGTACCTAATAGAATGTACCTAATAGAATGTCCCTAATAGAATGTACCTAATAGAATGTAACTAATATTATATACCTAATAGAATGTACCGAATAGAATGTCCCTAATAGAATGTACCTAATATTATATACCTAATATAATGTACATAATATAATGTACCTAATAGAATGTACCTAATAGAATGTACCTAATATTATATACCTAATAGAATGTACCGAATATAATGTACCTAATAGAATGTACCTAATAGTATATACTAATAGAATGTACCTAATATATTGTACCTAATATTATATACCTAATATAATGTACCTAATAGAATGTACCTAATGGAATATACCTAATAGAATGTACCTAATAGAATGTCACTAATAGAATGTCCCTAATAGAATGTACCTAATATTATATACCTAATAGAATGTACCTAATAGAATGTACCTAATAGAATGTACCTAATAGAATGTACCTAATAGAATGTACCGAATATAATGTACCTAATAGAATGTACCTAATAGTATATACTAATAGAATGTACCTAATAGAATGTACCTAATATTATATACCTAATATAATGTACCTAATAGAATGTACCTAATAGAATGTACCTAATAGAATGTACCTAATATTATATACCTAATAGAATGTACCGAATATAATGTACCTAATAGAATGTACCTAATAGTATATACTAATAGAATG
Source organism: Oncorhynchus masou masou (assembly GCF_036934945.1). Classification (NCBI taxonomy): domain Eukaryota; kingdom Metazoa; phylum Chordata; class Actinopteri; order Salmoniformes; family Salmonidae; genus Oncorhynchus; species Oncorhynchus masou. Next base: position 3,833,167 of record NC_088220.1, read on the forward strand.
TACCTAATAGAATGTACCTAATATTATATACCTAATATAATGTACCTAATAGAATGTACCTAATATAATGTACCTAATAGAATGTCCCTAATAGAATGTACCGAATAGAATGTGCCTAATAGTATATACTAATAGAATGTACCTAAGAGAATGTACCTAATAGAATGTCCCTAATAGAATGTACCTAATAGAATGTACCTAATAGTATATACTAATAGAATGTACCTAATAGAATGTACCTAATATTACATACCTAATAGTATATACCTAATAGAATGTACCTAATAGAATGTACCTAATAGAATGTCCCTAATAGAATGTACCTAATAGAATGTACCTAATAGAATGTCCCTAATAGAATGTACCTAATAGAATGTCCCTAATAGAATGTACCTAATAGAATGTACCGAATAGAATGTCCCTAATATAATGTCCCTAATAGAATGTACCTAATAGAATGTACCTAATAGAATGTCCCTAATATAATGTACCTAATAGAATGTACCTAATAGTATATACTAATAGAATGTACCTAATAGAATGTACCTAATATTATATACCTAATATAATGTACCTAATAGAATGTACCTAATAGAATGTACCTAATAGTATATACTAATAGAATGTACCTAATATGATATACCTAATACAATATACCTAATATAATGTACCAAATAGAATGTACCTAATAGAATGTACCTAATAGTATATACTAATAGAATGTACCTAATAGAATGTACCTAATAGAATGTCCCTAATAGAATGTACATAATAGAATGTACCGAATAGAATGTACCTAATAGTATATACTAATAGAATGTACCTAATAGAATGTACCTAAATGAATGTCCCTAATAGAATGTACCTAATAGAATGTACCTAATAGTATATACTAATAGAATGTACCTAATATGATATACCTAATACAATATACCTAATATAATGTACCAAATAGAATGTACCTAATAGAATGTACCTAATAGTATATACTAATAGAATGTACCTAATAGAATGTACCTAATAGAATGTCCCTAATAGAATGTACATAATAGAATGTACCGAATAGAATGTACCTAATAGTATATACTAATAGAATGTACCTAATAGAATGTACCTAAATGAATGTCCCTAATAGAATGTACCTAATAGAATGTACCTAATAGTATATACTAATAGAATGTACCTAATAGAATGTACCTGATAGAATGTATTTAATGGAATGTACCTAATTCTATGTACCTAATATTATATACCTCATAGAATGTACCTAATAGAATGTACCTAATAGCATGTACTTAATTGAATGTACTTAATATAATGTACCTAATAGAATGTACCTAATAGATTGTACCTAATAGTATATACCTAATAGAAAGTTCCTACTATAATGTACCTAATAGTATATACTAATAGAATGTACCTAATAGTATATACCTAATAGAATGTACCTAATAGAATGTACCTAATAGTATATACTAATAGAATGTACCTAATAGAATGTACCTAATAGAATGTCCCTAATAGAATGTACCTAATAGTATATACTAATAGAATGTACCTAATAGTATATACCTAATAGAATGTAACTAATAGAATGTCCCTAATAGAATGTACCTAATAGTATATACTAATAGAATGTCCCTATTAGAATGTACCTACTAGTATATACCTAATAGAATGTACCTACTAGTATATACCTAATAGAATGTACCTAATAGAATGTACCTAATAGTATATACTAATAGAATGTACCTAATATAATGGTCCTAATAGAATGTCCCAAATAGAATGTACCTAATAGAATGTACCTAATAGTATATACTAATGGAATGCACCTAATAGAATGTACCTAATATAATGTACCTAATAGAATGTAGCTAAAAGAATGTACCTAATAGAATGGACCTAATAGAATGTACCTAATAGAATGTACCTAATAGAATGTCCCTAATATTATATACTTATAGAATGTACCTAATAGAATGTACCTAATAGAATGTCCCTAATAGAATGTCCCTAATAGAATGTACCTAATAGAATGTACCTAATAGTATATACTAATAGAATGCACCTAATAGAATGTACCTAATAGTATGTACCTAATATTATATACCTAATAGAATGTACCTAATAGAATGTACCTAATATAATGTACCTAATAGAATGTCCCTAATATTATATACTAATAGAATGTACCTAATAGAATGTACCTAATAGAATGTCCCTAATAGAATGTACCTAATAGAATGTACCTAATAGAATGTCCTTAATATAATGTACCTAATAGAATGTACCTAATAGTATATACTAATAGAATGTACCTAATAGAATGTACCTAATATTATATACCTAATATAATGTACCTAATAGAATGTACCTAATATAATGTACCTAATAGTATATACCTAATAGAATGTACCTAATAGTATATACCTAATAGAATGTACCTAATAGAATGGACCTAATAGAATGTACCTAATAGAATGTACCTAATAGTATATACCTAATAGAATGTACCTAATAGAATGTACCTGATAGAATGTACGTAGTGGAATGTACCTAATTCTATGTACCTAATATTATATACCTCATAGAATGTACCTAATAGAATGTACCTAATAACATGTACTTAATTGAATGTACTTAATATAATGTACCTAATAGAATGTCCCTAATATAATGTACCTAATAGAATGTACCTAATAGTATATACTAATAGAATGTACCTAATAGAATGTACCTAATAGAATGTCCCTAATATAATGTACCTAATAGTATATACTATTATAATGTACCTAATAGAATGTACCTAATAGTATATACCTAATAGAATGTACCTAATAGTATATACCTAATAGAATGTAACTAATAGAATGTCCCTAATAGATTGTACCTAATAGTATATACTAATAGAATGTCCCTAATAGAATGTACCTAATAGTATATACTAATAGAATGTACCTAATATAATGGTCCTAATAGAATGACCTAATAGAATGTACCTAATAGTATATACTAATAGAATGCACCTAATAGAATGTACCTGATAGAATGTACGTAGTGGAATGTACCTAATTCTATGTACCTAATATTATATACCTCATAGAATGTACCTAATAGAATGTACCTAATAACATGTACTTAATTGAATGTACTTAATATAATGTACCTAATAGAATGTCCCTAATATAATGTACCTAATAGAATGTACCTAATAGTATATACTAATAGAATGTACCTAATAGAATGTACCTAATAGAATGTCCCTAATAGAATGTACCTAATAGTATATACTATTATAATGTACCTAATAGAATGTACCTAATAGTATATACCTAATAGAATGTAACTAATAGAATGTCCCTAATAGATTGTACCTAATAGTATATACTAATAGAATGTCCCTAATAGAATGTACCTAATAGTATATACTAATAGAATGTACCTACTATAATGGTCCTAATAGAATGTCCCTAATAGAATGTACCTAATAGTATATACTAATAGAATGCACCTAATAGAATGTACCTAATAGTATGTACCTAATATTATATACCTCATAGAATTTACCTAATAGAATGTACCTAATAGAATGTACCTAATAGAATGTACCTAATAGTATATACCTAATAGAATGTACCTAATAGAATGTACCTAATAGTATATACCTAGTAGAAAGTTCCTACTATAATGTACCTAATAGTATATACTAATAGAATGTACCTAATAGTATATACCTAATAGAATGTACCTAATAGAATGTACCTAATAGTATATACTAATAGAATGTACCTAATAGAATGTACCTAATAGAATGTCCCTAATAGTATATACTAATAGAATGTACCTAATAGAATGTACCTAATAGAATGTCCCTAATAGAATGTACCTAATAGAATGTACCTAATATTATATACCTAATAGAATGTACCTAATAGAATGTACCTAATAGAATGTACCTAATAGAATGTCCCTAATATTATATACTAATAGAATGTACCTAATAGAATGTACCTAATAGAATGTCCCTAATAGAATGTACCTAATAGAATGTACCTAATAGTATATACTAATAGAATGTACCTAATAGAATGTACCTGATAGAATGTATTTAATGGAATGTACCTAATTCTATGTACCTAATATTATATACCTCATAGAATGTACCTAATAGAATGTACCTAATAGCATGTACTTAATTGAATGTACTTAATATAATGTACCTAATAGAATGTACCTAATAGATTGTACCTAATAGTATATACCTAATAGAAAGTTCCTACTATAATGTACCTAATAGTATATACTAATAGAATGTACCTAATAGTATATACCTAACAGAATGTACCTAATAGAATGTACCTAATAGTATATACTAATAGAATGTACCTAATAGAATGTACCTAATAGAATGTCCCTAATAGAATGTACCTAATAGTATATACTAATAGAATGTACCTAATAGAATGTACCTAATATAATGTACCTAATAGATTGTACCTAATAGTATATACATAATAGAATGTACCTAATAGAATGTACCTAATATAATGTACGTAATAGTATATACCTAATAGAATGTACCTAATAGTATATACCTAATAGAATGTACCTAATAGAATGTACCTAATAGTATATACCTAATAGAAAGTTCCTACTATAATGTACCTAATAGAATATACTTATAGAATGTACCTAATAGTATATACCTAATAGAATGTACCTAATAGAATGTACCTAATAGTATATACTAATAGAATGTACCTAATATGATATACCTAATACAATATACCTAATATAATGTACCAAATAGAATGTACCTAATAGAATGTACCTAATAGTATATACTAATAGAATGTACCTAATAGAATGTACCTAATAGAATGTCCCTAATAGAATGTACATAATAGAATGTACCTAATATAATGTACCTAATAGAATGTACCGAATAGAATGTACCTAATAGTATATACTAATAGAATGTACCTAATAGAATGTCCCTAATAGAATGTACCTAATAGAATGCCCCTAATATAATGTACCTAATAGTATATACTAATAGAATGTACCTAATAGAATGTCCCTAATAGAATGTACCTAATAGAATGCCCCTAATATAATGTACCTAATAGTATATACTAATAGAATGTACCTAATAGAATGTACCTAATAGTATAAACTAATAGAATGTACCTAATAGAATGTCCCTAATAGAATGTACCTAATAGAATGTACCTAATATTATATACCTAATAGAATGTACCTTATAGAATGTACCTAATAGAATGTACCTAATAGAATGTACCTAATAGAATGTCCCTAATATTATATACCTAATAGAATGTACCTAATAGAATGTACCTAATAGAATGTACCTAATAGAATGTACCTAATAGAAAGTACCTAATATAATGTACCTAATAGAAAGTACCTAATAGAATGTACCTAATATAATGTACCTAATAGATTGTACCTAATAGTATATACATAATAGAATGTACCTAATAGAATGTACCTAATATAATGTACCTAATAGTATATACCTAATAGAATGTACCTAATAGAATGTACCTAATAGTATATACCTAGTAGAAAGTTCCTACTATAATGTACCTAATAGTATATACTAATAGAATGTACCTAATAGTATATACCTAATAGAATGTACCTAATAGAATGTACCTAATAGAATGTCCCTAATAGTATATACTAATAGAATGTACCTAATAGAATGTACCTAATAGAATGTCCCTAATAGAATGTACCTAATAGAATGTACCTAATATTATATACCTAATAGAATGTACCTAATAGAATGTACCTAATAGAATGTACCTAATAGAATGTCCCTAATATTATATACTAATAGAATGTGCCTAATAGAATGTACCTAATAGAATGTCCCTAATAGAATGTACCTAATAGAATGTACCTAATAGTATATACTAATAGAATGTACCTAATAGAATGTACCTGATAGAATGTATTTAATGGAATGTACCTAATTCTATGTACCTAATATTATATACCTCATAGAATGTACCTAATAGAATGTACCTAATAGCATGTACTTAATTGAATGTACTTAATATAATGTACCTAATAGAATGTACCTAATAGATTGTACCTAATAGTATATACCTAATAGAAAGTTCCTACTATAATGTACCTAATAGTATATACTAATAGAATGTACCTAATAGTATATACCTAATAGAATGTACCTAATAGAATGTACCTAATAGTATATACTAATAGAATGTACCTAATAGAATGTACCTAATAGAATGTCCCTAATAGAATGTACCTAATAGTATATACTAATAGAATGTACCTAATAGTATATACCTAATAGAATGTAACTAATAGAATGTCCCTAATAGAATGTACCTAATAGTATATACTAATAGAATGTCCCTATTAGAATGTACCTACTAGTATATACCTAATAGAATGTACCTACTAGTATATACCTAATAGAATGTACCTAATAGAATGTACCTAATAGTATATACTAATAGAATGTACCTAATATAATGGTCCTAATAGAATGTCCCAAATAGAATGTACCTAATAGAATGTACCTAATAGTATATACTAATGGAATGCACCTAATAGAATGTACCTAATATAATGTACCTAATAGAATGTAGCTAAAAGAATGGACCTAATAGAATGGACCTAATAGAATGTACCTAATAGAATGTACCTAATAGAATGTCCCTAATATTATATACTTATAGAATGTACCTAATAGAATGTACCTAATAGAATGTCCCTAATAGAATGTCCCTAATAGAATGTACCTAATAGAATGTACCTAATAGTATATACTAATAGAATGCACCTAATAGAATGTACCTAATAGTATGTACCTAATATTATATACCTAATAGAATGTACCTAATAGAATGTACCTAATATAATGTACCTAATAGAATGTCCCTAATATTATATACTAATAGAATGTACCTAATAGAATGTACCTAATAGAATGTCCCTAATAGAATGTACCTAATAGAATGTACCTAATAGAATGTCCCTAATATAATGTACCTAATAGAATGTACCTAATAGTATATACTAATAGAATGTACCTAATAGAATGTACCTAATATTATATACCTAATATAATGTACCTAATAGAATGTACCTAATATAATGTACCTAATAGTATATACCTAATAGAATGTACCTAATAGTATATACCTAATAGAATGTACCTAATAGAATGGACCTAATAGAATGTACCTAATAGAATGTACCTAATAGAATGTACCTAATATAATGTACCTAATAGAATGTCCCTAATATTATATACTAATAGAATGTACCTAATAGAATGTACCTAATAGAATGTCCCTAATAGAATGTACCTAATAGAATGTACCTAATAGAATGTCCCTAATATAATGTACCTAATAGAATGTACCTAATAGTATATACTAATAGAATGTACCTAATAGAATGTACCTAATAGTATATACCTAATATAATGTACCTAATAGAATGTACCTAATATAATGTACCTAATAGTATATACCTAATAGAATGTACCTAATAGTATATACCTAATAGAATGTACCTAATAGAATGTACCTAATAGTATATACCTAATAGAATGTACCTAATAGTATATACCTAATAGAATGTACCTAATAGAATGTACCTGATAGAATGTACGTAGTGGAATGTACCTAATTCTATGTACCTAATATTATATACCTCATAGAATGTACCTAATAGAATGTACCTAATAACATGTACTTAATTGAATGTACTTAATATAATGTACCTAATAGAATGTCCCTAATATAATGTACCTAATAGAATGTACCTAATAGTATATACTAATAGAATGTACCTAATAGAATGTACCTAATAGAATGTCCCTAATAGAATGTACCTAATAGTATATACTATTATAATGTACCTAATAGAATGTACCTAATAGTATATACCTAATAGAATGTACCTAATAGTATATACCTAATAGAATGTAACTAATAGAATGTCCCTAATAGATTGTACCTAATAGTATATACTAATAGAATGTCCCTAATAGAATGTACCTAATAGTATATACTAATAGAATGTACCTAATATAATGGTCCTAATAGAATGACCCTAATAGAATGTACCTAATAGTATATACTAATAGAATGCACCTAATAGAATGTACCTGATAGAATGTACGTAGTGGAATGTACCTAATTCTATGTACCTAATATTATATACCTCATAGAATGTACCTAATAGAATGTACCTAATAACATGTACTTAATTGAATGTACTTAATATAATGTACCTAATAGAATGTCCCTAATATAATGTACCTAATAGAATGTACCTAATAGTATATACTAATAGAATGTACCTAATAGAATGTACCTAATAGAATGTCCCTAATAGAATGTACCTAATAGTATATACTATTATAATGTACCTAATAGAATGTACCTAATAGTATATACCTAATAGAATGTACCTAATAGTATATACCTAATAGAATGTAACTAATAGAATGTCCCTAATAGATTGTACCTAATAGTATATACTAATAGAATGTCCCTAATAGAATGTACCTAATAGTATATACTAATAGAATGTACCTAATATAATGGTCCTAATAGAATGTCCCTAATAGAATGTACCTAATAGTATATACTAATAGAATGCACCTAATAGAATGTACCTAATAGTATGTACCTAATATTATATACCTCATAGAATTTACCTAATATAATGTACCTAATAGAATGTACCTAATAGAATGTACCTAATAGTATATACCTAATAGAATGTACCTAATAGAATGTACCTAATAGTATATACCTAGTAGAAAGTTCCTACTATAATGTACCTAATAGAATGTACCTAATAGAATGTACCTAATAGTATATACCTAATAGAATGTACCTAATAGAATGTACCTAATAGTATATACTAATAGAATGTACCTAATAGAATGTACCTAATAGAATGTCCCTAATAGTATATACTAATAGAATGTACCTAATAGAATGTACCTAATAGAATGTCCCTAATAGAATGTACCTAATAGAATGTACCTAATATTATATACCTAATAGAATGTACCTAATAGAATGTACCTAATAGAATGTACCTAATAGAATGTCCCTAATATTATATACTAATAGAATGTACCTAATAGAATGTACCTAATAGAATGTCCCTAATAGAATGTACCTAATAGAATGTACCTAATAGTATATACTAATAGAATGTACCTAATAGAATGTACCTGATAGAATGTATTTAATGGAATGTACCTAATTCTATGTACCTAATATTATATACCTCATAGAATGTACCTAATAGAATGTACCTAATAGCATGTACTTAATTGAATGTACTTAATATAATGTACCTAATAGAATGTACCTAATAGATTGTACCTAATAGTATATACCTAATAGAAAGTTCCTACTATAATGTACCTAATAGTATATACTAATAGAATGTACCTAATAGTATATACCTAATAGAATGTACCTAATAGAATGTACCTAATAGTATATACTAATAGAATGTACCTAATAGAATGTACCTAATAGAATGTCCCTAATAGAATGTACCTAATAGTATATACTAATAGAATGTACCTAATAGTATATACCTAATAGAATGTAACTAATAGAATGTCCCTAATAGAATGTACCTAATAGTATATACTAATAGAATGTCCCTATTAGAATGTACCTACTAGTATATACCTAATAGAATGTACCTACTAGTATATACCTAATAGAATGTACCTAATAGAATGTACCTAATAGTATATACTAATAGAATGTACCTAATATAATGGTCCTAATAGAATGTCCCAAATAGAATGTACCTAATAGAATGTACCTAATAGTATATACTAATGGAATGCACCTAATAGAATGTACCTAATATAATGTACCTAATAGAATGTAGCTAAAAGAATGTACCTAATAGAATGGACCTAATAGAATGTACCTAATAGAATGTACCTAATAGAATGTCCCTAATATTATATACTTATAGAATGTACCTAATAGAATGTACCTAATAGAATGTCCCTAATAGAATGTCCCTAATAGATTGTACCTAATATTATATACCTAATAGAATGTACCTAATAGAATGTACCTAATATAATGTACCTAATAGTATATACTAATAGAATGCACCTAATAGAATGTACCTAATAGTATGTACCTAATATTATATACCTAATAGAATGTACCTAATAGAATGTACCTAATATAATGTACCTAATAGAATGTCCCTAATATTATATACTAATAGAATGTACCTAATAGAATGTACCTAATAGAATGTCCCTAATAGAATGTACCTAATAGAATGTACCTAATAGAATGTCCCTAATATAATGTACCTAATAGAATGTACCTAATAGTATATACTAATAGAATGTACCTAATAGAATGTACCTAATATTATATACCTAATATAATGTACCTAATAGAATGTACCTAATATAATGTACCTAATAGTATATACCTAATAGAATGTACCTAATAGTATATACCTAATAGAATGTACCTAATAGAATGGACCTAATAGAATGTACCTAATAGAATGTACCTAATAGTATATACCTAATAGAATGTACCTAATAGAATGTACCTGATAGAAATGTACGTAGTGGAATGTACCTAATTCTATGTACCTAATATTATATACCTCATAGAATGTACCTAATAGAATGTACCTAATAACATGTACTTAATTGAATGTACTTAATATAATGTACCTAATAGAATGTCCCTAATATAATGTACCTAATAGAATGTACCTAATAGTATATACTAATAGAATGTACCTAATAGAATGTACCTAATAGAATGTCCCTAATAGAATGTACCTAATAGTATATACTATTATAATGTACCTAATAGAATGTACCTAATAGTATATACCTAATAGAATGTACCTAATAGTATATACCTAATAGAATGTAACTAATAGAATGTCCCTAATAGATTGTACCTAATAGTATATACTAATAGAATGTCCCTAATAGAATGTACCTAATAGTATATACTAATAGAATGTACCTAATATAATGGTCCTAATAGAATGACCCTAATAGAATGTACCTAATAGTATATACTAATAGAATGCACCTAATAGAATGTACCTGATAGAATGTACGTAGTGGAATGTACCTAATTCTATGTACCTAATATTATATACCTCATAGAATGTACCTAATAGAATGTACCTAATAACATGTACTTAATTGAATGTACTTAATATAATGTACCTAATAGAATGTCCCTAATATAATGTACCTAATAGAATGTACCTAATAGTATATACTAATAGAATGTACCTAATAGAATGTACCTAATAGAATGTCCCTAATAGAATGTACCTAATAGTATATACTATTATAATGTACCTAATAGAATGTACCTAATAGTATATACCTAATAGAATGTACCTAATAGTATATACCTAATAGAATGTAACTAATAGAATGTCCCTAATAGATTGTACCTAATAGTATATACTAATAGAATGTCCCTAATAGAATGTACCTAATAGTATATACTAATAGAATGTACCTAATATAATGGTCCTAATAGAATGTCCCTAATAGAATGTACCTAATAGTATATACTAATAGAATGCACCTAATAGAATGTACCTAATAGTATGTACCTAATATTATATACCTCATAGAATTTACCTAATAGAATGTACCTAATAGAATGTACCTAATAGAATGTACCTAATAGAATATACCTAATAGAATGTACCTAATATTATGTACCTAATAGTATGTACCTAATATTATACACCTAATAGAATGTACCTGGTCTATGTCTCTCTGACTCTGATCTCTGTCTCTCTGACTCTGATCTCTGTCTCTCTGACTCTGATCTCTGACTCTGACTCTTATCTCTGACTCTGGTCTGTGTGTGTGTGTGTGTGTGTGTGTGTGTGTGTGTGTGTGTGTGTGTGTGTGTGTGTGTGTGTGTGTGTGTGTGTGTGTGTGTGTGTGTGTGTGTGTGTGTGTGTGTGTGTGTGTGTTTGGTATCTCTCTCTCTGACCCTGTGCCTGTCCCTGTGTTCAGTAGATGGAGGTTGGAGTGATTGGTCTAATTGGTCTGAGTGCGGAGTGGACTGTTCCATGTGGCGCAGTAGAGAGTGTACCCAGCCCTCGCCTGGCACCGGGGGAAAAGACTGCCAGGGCATCGACCTCCAGTCACTCAACTGTACCAGCCAACAGTGTCTACAGAGTGAGTATTAACCATATTTCCTGAATCTAGACGCACATGGACACACACACACACACACACACACACACACACACACACACACACACACACACACACACACACACACACACACACACACACACACAGACACACACAAAATCTCTAACTTCCACTGTTTTTCCACTCTTCACCTTTCCCTCTCTCTCTGTGTGTGTGTGTGTGTGTGTGTGTGTGTGTGTGTGTGTGTGTGTGTGTGTGTGTGTGTGTGTGTGTGTGTGTGTGTGTGTGTGTGTGTGTGTGTGTGTGTGTGTGTGTGCGTGCGTGCGTGTGTGTGTGTGTGCGTGTGCGTGATGTTCCATTGTAGAACAGCCATGTCTGATGTTTGATGCTCCCTGAGTTGTTAATTCCATTAAACTCCTCCAGTGTTTAGTTATGACTCGGGCCTGTTACAGTGAGCGTGTTCCCGCCACACCGGCAGTCATGAGTCATGATGGCAGTCAAATTACATGTGATCGTTTAGTTCTTCAAATGAAGCACATTAAGTGGCTTTCCAATGGGTGTAGAGCCGAACTGGCAGCGTGGGAGTTTCAAGTTTGGGGAAGTTCATTTTCACCATTAAAATGCACTTTTATAATAAAATTATTACATGTATAATCGCATTTGCTGTCACTTTTGAGAATGGTGTTTTTTCCACGATAATTGATTGTAGCCTACTGCAGTGTGCACATTGTTGCGCTTGTATTTGTAAAGAAATAGCCTAATAGTTTATCAACATTTTAAGCTAAACGTTCTGATCTGTTCAGTCAGCCACATTGCGTAAAACAGTTTTTTTGATTCTAGTAGTTGTATTAATTTTACGGATCTATTGCTGTCCCAGACTATGTTTGGAATATTTCTTTTTTCATAGAATAGGTCAACTTTTGTACTATGGGGCATAGTAGATTGACATAGGCTAGTGCTTTTGCTGTTCGTTAGGCCTACTCATCTTCTTGGCTGACGAAAAGTAAATGTGAACAGTTCTTCCAATATCTTCAATATGTGTAGTTGCATCCTCAACGTGTCTGTCTTCACGTGTGAGAAGGACCTGATCATGTGAAGGGCATTGGCTAATAAGAATTGAGATATCAGAGAGAGATATGTGATGAGAGGTGCTTCACTAAGCCGGGAAGAAGATAATTAATATTATATTCAGTCCAAGGTCACAATGCCCACTGGCTGCAAAAGGCCTGGATTTTTTTAGGGGGCATTTTTGGCCACACAACAAGGATGCTGCCCGGGAAATGCGAGGCATTATCAAGTACTTGTCAAATTGTGAATGAGAGACTGATGAAGTGTGTGCAGCCTGCGCAAAAAAACTACACAAAGCAGAGCTCATGCCTTTCATGAGACTTTTTTTCAAATCATCATTAGTCTCATCATGCAGCCTTAGAATATATTCAAAATCAAAACATATAGCCCAACATTTGTAGAACAACTAAAGTCACATAAATAACTAAATTAAGCTTATAATAGTTCCTACATTTGAAAGCTGAAGTTTACATACACTTAGGTTGGAGTCATTAAAACTCGTTTTCAACCACTCCATATATTTCTTGTTAACAAACTATCGTTTTGGCAAGTCGGTTAGGACATCTACTTTGTGCATACAAATTTTTTTGCCAACAATTGTTTGCAGACAGATTATTTCACTTATAATTCACTGTATCCCAATTCCAGTGGGTTAGAAGTGTACATACAATAAGATGACTGTGCCTTTAAACAGCTTGGAAAATTCCAGAAAATGATTTCATGGCTTTAGAAGCTTCTGATAGCCTAATCGACACCATTTGAGTCAATTGGAGGTGTACCTGCGGATGTATTTCAAGGCCTACCTTCAAACTCAGTCTTTGTTTGACATCATGGGAAAATCAAAAGAAATCAGCCAAGACCTCAGAAAGAAATTGCAGACCTCCACAAGTCTGGTTCATACTTGGGAGCAATTTCCAAATGCCTTTTCTTAATATCGTGTTTCTTTAGACCTGTCTAAAATAAATAATGGATTTATTGTGAAGTTGTCAGCTACATTGCATGGATTTATTCGACTTTTTACAAAGGTCTGCATCAGTGGCTTGTAGTCAAGGGCTGCACACAGTCAGTCAGCCATGAGCTGAAAGGCAGATTGACTGAAAAGGGATAGAACCCCAGTGTTTACTTCAGATCAGAGCAGGGACTGTTACAGAACCCCAGTGTTTAACGCAGATCAAACAGGGACTGTTATAGAACCCCAGTGTTTAACGCAGATCAAACAGGGACTGTTACAGAACCCTAGTGTTTACTGCAGATCAGAGCAGGGACTGTTACAGAAGCCCAGTGTTTAACACAGATCAGAGCAGGGACTGTTATAGAACCCAAGTGTTTAACACAGATCAGAGCAGGGACTGTTATAGAACCCCAGTGTTTACTTCAGATCAGAGCAGGGACTGTTATAGAAGCCCAGTGTTTAACGCAGATCAGAGCAGGGACTGTTACAGAAGCCCAGTGTTTACTTCAGATCAGAGCAGGGACTGTTACAGAATCCCAGTGTTTACTTCAGATCAGAGCAGGGACTGTTATAGAACCCCAGTGTTTAACGCAGATCAGAGCAGGGACTGTTATAGAACCCCAGTGTTTAACGCAGATAAAACAGGGACTGTTATAGAAACCCAGTGTTTAACGCAGATCAAACAGGGACTGTTACAGAACCCCAGTGTTTACTGCAGATCAGAGCAGGGACTGTTACAGAAGCCCAGTGTTTAACGCAGATCAGAGCAGGGACTGTTATAGAACCCCAGTGTTTACTTCAGATCAGAGCAGGGACTGTTACAGAACCCCAGTGTTTACTGCAGATCAGAGCAGGGACTGTTATAGAAGCCCAGTGTTTAACGCAGATCAGAGCAGGGACTGTTATAGAACCCCAGTGTTTAACACAGATCAAACAGGGACTGTTATAGAACCCCAGTGTTTACTGCAGATCAAAGCAGGGACTGTTATAGAAGCTCAGTGTTTAACGGAGATCAGAGCAGGGACTGTTATAGAACCCCAGTGTTTGACGCAGATAAGAGCAGGGACTGTTATAGAACATCAGTGTTTAACGCAGATCAGAGCAGGGACTGTTATATAACCCCTGTGTTTACTTCAGATCAGAGCAGGGACTATTACAGAACCCCAGTGTTTAACGCCGATCAAACAGGGATTGTTACAGAACCCCAGTGTTTAACGCAGATCAAAGCAGGGACTGGTATAGAACCCCAGTGTTTACTGCAGATCAAAGCAGGGACTGTTATAGAACCCCAGTGTTTAACGCAGATCAGAGCAGGGACTGTTACAGAACCCCAGTGTTTACTGCAGATCAAAGCAGGGACTGTTATAGAACCCCAGTGTTTACTGCAGATCAAAGCAGGGACTGTTATAGAACCCCAGTGTTCACTGCAGATCAAGCAGGGACTGTTACAGAATCCCAGTGTTTAACGGAGATCAAAGCAGGGACTGTTATAGAACCCCCTTGTTTAACGCAGATCAAAGCAGGGACTGTTATTATTTCCATTCGCGTCTCAATACCAAATAACACCTTATTCCCTACTTAGTGCACTACACTGTAAATCATTGATAGCTTAAATCACAGTGTTAAAACATTTTGGGTTAAATCGACAGAGTGATATGTTCCATGGCGATATTGCGGATAACTGAAGTTGATTCGGACAGAGTACTTTTAACTCCGTTAATAGTTACAAGTGACAGGTAGTTACATCCATGGAGCTATCCACCAATGATGGAAGGATCTCATTGTCATATTTCCTAGGATGCTCTGATGTAGGTTCATTATTAAACTTGTTTGTTTTTACATTGATTGTTTTTTATCTTACATAAGAAACATGAAAAATAAAATAAAAATACTGCTGTCTAAGGCTTGTTAGGGCTAGGGGTTCCTGCTGACTAAAGCTTGTTAGGGCTAGGGGTTCCTGCTGTCTCAAGCTTGTTAGGGCTAGGGGTTCCTGCTGTCTAAAGCTTGTTAGGGCTAGGGGTTCCTGCTGTCTAAAGCTTGTTAGGGCTAGGGGTTCCTGCTGTCTAAAGCTTGTTAGGGCTAGGGGTTCCTGCTGTCTAAAGCTTGTTGGGGCTAGGGGTTCCTGCTGTCTAAAGCTTGTTAGGGCTAGGGGGTCCTGCTGTCTAAGGCTTGTTAGGGCTAGGGGTTCCTGCTGTCTAAGGCTTGTTAGGGCTAGGGGGTCCTGCTGTCTAAAGCTTGTTAGGGCTAGGGGTTCCTGCTGTCTAAAGCTTGTTAGGGCTAGGGGTTCCTGCTGTCTAAAGCTTGTTGGGGCTAGGGGTTCCTGCTGTCTAAAGCTTGTTAGGGCTAGAGGTTCCTGCTGTCTAAAGCTTGTTAGGGCTAGGGATTCCTGCTGTCTAAAGCTTGTTGGGGCTAGGGGTTCCTGCTGTCTAAAGCTTGTTAGGGCTAGGGGTTCCTGCTTTCTAAAGCTTGTTAGGGCTAGGGTTTCCGCTAATATTTAACTTTCATATATTCACAAGTGCAATACACCAAATTAAAGCTTAACTTCTTGTTAATTACCCATCGTGTCCGATTTCAAAAAGGCTTTATAGCGAAAGCACACCATATGATCATGTTAGGTCAGAGCCTCGTCACAAAAACACATACAGCCATTTTCCAGCCAAAGAGAGGAGTCACAAAAAGCAGAAATAGAGATAAAATATCTCACTAACCTTTGATGATCTTCATCAGATGGCACTCATAGGACTTCATGTTATGCAATACATGTGTGTTTTGTTTGATAAAGTTCATATTTATATCCAAAATCTCAGTTTACATTGGCGCATTATTTTCAGTAATGTTGTGCCTCGAAAACATCCGACGAATTTGCAGAGAGCCACATCAATTTACAGAAATGCTTATCATAAACTTTCATAAAAGATACAAGTATTATGCACAGAATAATAGATATACTTCTCCTTAATGCAACCGCTGTGTCAGATTTCAAAAATGCTTTACGGAAAAAGCAAACCATGCAATAATCTGAGTTCGGCGCTCAGACACAAAAACAAGTCATACTGATACCCGTCATATTGTGCAGTCAGTAAAAGTCAGAAATAGCATTATAAATATTCGCTTACCTTTGATGATCTTCATCAGAATGCACTTCCATGTTTGTTTTGTCCATCATTTATGTCCAAATACCTTTTGTTAGTGCGTTTAGTAAACAAATCCAAACTCATGAGGCGCAGGCAAGTCCAGGAGAAAGTTCAGAAAGTTATATTACAATTTGTAGAAACATGTCAAACGATGTATAGAATCAATCTTCAGGATGTTTTTAACATAAATGTTCAATAATGTTCCAACTGGAGAATTCCTTTGTCTTTAAAATTGCAATGGAACACAGGTCGCTCTCACTGCCACGTGCGTGATCAGCTCATGGCACTCTGCCAGACATCTGGTTGAAACAGCTCTCATTAGCCCCCACTTCACAGTAGAATCCTCAAACAAGGGTCTAAAGACTGTTGACATCTAGTGGAAGCCTTAGGAAGTGCAATATGACCCCATAGACACTGTGTATTCAATAGGCAATGAGTTGTAAAACTACAAACCTCAGATTTCCCCCTTCCTGGTTGGTTTTCACCTGCCATATGAATTCTGTTATACTCACAGACATCATTCAAACAGTTTTAGAAATGTCAGTGTTGTCTATCAAAATCCATATCTAAGAATAATATGCATATATTAGCTTCTGGGCCTGAGTAGCAGGCAGTTTACTCTGGGCACGCTTTTCATCCGAACGTGAAAATGCTGCTCCCTATCCCAAACAGGTTCTAAGTACACTGATCTTTGTGTAACCCATGCAACTGAATCTCCTATAGCCTCCTATAGCAAAGCTGTTGATGAGTCGGGTGGCGTTGATCTGTCCCAATCCAACTGACAGATGTTAAGGTCAATTCTGTGGCCCATTGGAGACTGGAGGCTCGCAAGACATAGGGGATCGGGGTGGAAGTCTGGCCACCCTACATCTAGCCAAGAAGATCCAATCCAGCAATCCCTTTCCCCGCTTGAGACGGACCTACCAGCCCCGGGAGTCAGCAGTATGTCCTGGGTGTATATAATCAGCCGGCGGCCACCCAGTGGCACCCTCCCCCACGGCCACCGCAGTTCAGCAAGTCGCTTTCCCATCATATTCCATCACTACCACCACCATCATTGTGGGCAGCTCGATGGTGAGAGATTTTGGCCTGCCTACGATCTGTGGACCGACCAAAGTCCACTGTCACCCTGGAGCCCGTCTCCACGATCTCTTGTCCCTCCTGGGGCTGGTAGTGTTCCAGTCCCAGCAACATCAAACTGTTTTAGAGACTGAAGGACAGGGTCTGGTAGTGCTCCAATCCCAGCAACATCAAACTGTTTTAGAGACTGACAGACAGGGTCTGGTAGGGCTCCAGTCCCAGCAACATCAAACTGTTTTAGAGACTGAAGGACAGGGTCTGGTAGTGCTCCAGTCCCAACATCAAACTGTTTTAGAGACTGACAGACAGGGTCTGGTAGTGCTCCAGTCCCAACAACATCAAACTGTTTAAGAGACTGACAGACAGGGTCTGGTAGTGCTCCAGTCCCAGCAACATCAAACTGTTTTAGAGACTGACGGACAGGGTCTGGTAGTGCTCCAGTCCCAACATCAAACTGTTTTAGAGACTGACAGATAGGGTCTAGCAGTGTTTCAGTACCAGCAACATCAAACTGTTTTAGAGACTGACAGACAGGGTCTGGTAGTGCTCCAGTCCCAGCAACATCAAACTGTTTTAGAGACTGACAGACAGGGTCTGGTAGTGCCCCAGTCACAGCAACATCATCTTGTTTTAGAGACTGACAGACAGGGTCTGGTAGGGCTCCAGTCCCAGCAACATCAAACTGTTTAGAGACTGAAGGACAGGGTCTGGTAGTGCTCCAGTCCCAACATCAAACCGTTTAAGAGACTGACAGACAGGGTCTGGTAGGGCTCCAGTCCCAGCAACATCAAACTGTTTTAGAGACTGAAGGATAGGGTCTGGCAGTGCTCCAGTCCCAACATCAAACTGTTTTAGAGACTGACAGCCAGGGTCTGGTAGTGCTCCCAGTCCCAACAACATCAAACTGTTTAAGAGACTGACAGACAGGGTCTAGCAGTGTTCCAGTCCTCCCTGTCAGAATAACCAACAGAGGACTTGGAAACCATATCATCTCCTTTGGAAATGGCACTATAGTTATTGTGAGTAACCTAAGTTGTGTTCCTTTAACTCCACCTTCTAGTGAGTTTATACTAAATGTAATCTCCTCCCATTCTGATTGATTGGAGACTGAACATGTGGAGAACGTCAATACATTGGTTGTTATTGGTTACCTCGATGCAGATGACCCAGTGGCCCACACTCATTGGCTTTTAAAATTTAGAGCAAGTAAAAACCCTCCTCCTGAATGACCTCATTACTGAGCACAAATTTGATTGGATGTTTCTCACCGAAACATGGTTGTCTTCAGACTGTAGTGCCCCCCCTACAGCTTTTCATAAGAAATTGACAGTTGTTTGGTAAAAACACTAGGATATATATACACATGTAGGTAGAGTCCATTCTCGGAAAAGGTGGGCGGGGGGACAGCCTCTATTTTTACTAAAGCTCTTCAGCTGTAAGGGCATTGTGTCTGGCAACGTTGGGTCTTTTGAGTGGGTCTATCTATATATATATCTATACTGTTTAAATGTCAGCCACCAGAGCTGGCTATAACACTGCCTCACTTTATTTACTGATTTATCTGAACTATTGTCTATTGTCCTTGAGAACTAGTATATATAACAAGGTAGTTAGAAAAGCCAGACGGGCTAATTTTCTAACTTCATCACAACTAATCTGAATAATTTGAGAGTGCTCTTCTCGACCGTTGATGGCCTGATAAATCCTAACCCCCTCAAACCTATGTGAACTTTGCGCCACATCGAAATGTGACGAGATTTTCGGCATATTTCAGAGAAAAGATAAGAACCAAAATAGGATGGTCAGTCAACCAAGACCTGATGAGAAGTTTGGTGATATGTACCCTAGCCTACCACGCAAAGGCGCTAAGGAGTTATTTTCCCTGGTTGCCACAGACATTCTCAGGAAAGTGACATCACAATTCAAGCCTTCTTCCTGCCTTCTCGATCCAATCCGTCACCTTCCAATCAACAACCTTCTTCAAAAACAGTTTTTAATTGCATATCTGAAGAGGTGCATGCTATTGTTAATCATTCCCTGTTCACAGGCACTTTCCCCACGGCACTAAAACTTCTATGGTGAAACTTCATCTGAAGAAAAGATTATTCAGATTTTATCTGCAATCTCCAACCTTCCATTCTTAAGCAAAATTCTGTGTGTATTTGTGTTGACTATGCTTATATGATAAACAGAGAGTAGCAGCAGCGTAAAGGAGGGGTTGGGGGGGGCACACAATACAATAGTCCGAGTAGCCATTTGGTTATCTGTTTCAGGAGTCTTATGGTTGAGGGGTAAAAAGTCTTTTTGGACTTTTTCGGACTTGGCACTCCGGTACAGCTTGCCATGCGGTAGGAGAGAGAGAGAACAGTCTATGGCTGGGGTGGCTGGGGTCTTTGACAATTTTTAGGGCCTTCCTCTGACACCGCCTGGTATAGAGGTCATGGATGGCAGGCAGCTTATCCTCAGCAATGTACTGGGCCGCACGCATTACCCTCTGTAGTGCCTTGCGGTCGGAGGCCGAGCAGTTGCCATACCAGGCAGTGATGCAACCGGTCAGGATGCACTCGATGGTGCAGCAGTAGAACTTTTTGAGAATCTGAGGACCCATGCCAAATCTTTTCAGTGTCCTGAGGGGGAATAGGCTTTGTCATACCCTCTTAATGACTGTCTTAGTATGTTTGGACCATGATAGTTTGATTGTGATGTGGACACCAAAGAACTTAAAGCTCTCAACGTGCTCCACTACAGCCCCGTTGATGAGAATGGGGACGTGCTCGGTGCTCCTTTTCCTGTAGTCCACAATCATCTCCTTAGTCTGGTTACATTGAGGGATAGGTTGTTATTCTGGCACCAATTGGCCAGGTCTTGTGTTATTGTGTTTTTGACTGTACGTTTGTTTATTCCATGTGTAACTCTGTGTTGTTGTTTCTGTCCCACTGCTTTACTTTATCTTGACCAGGTCACAGTTGTAAATTAGAACTTGTTCTCAACTAGCCTACCTGGTTAAATAAAGGTGAAATAAAAAATAGAGGTCTCTGTCTCCCTATAGGCTGTTTCGTTGGCGATCAGGCCTACCACTGTTATGTCATCTGCAAACTTAATGATGGTGTTGTAGTTGTGCCTGGCCATGCAGTTGTGGGTGAACAGGGAGTACAGGAGGGGACTGAGCATGCACCCCTGAGGGGCTCCAGTGTTGAGGATCAGAGTGGCAGATGTGTTGCTATCTACCCTCACCACCTGGGGGCGGCCTGTCAGGAAGTTCAGGATCCAGTTGCAGAGGGAGGTGTTTACTCCCAGGATCCTTAACTTAGTGATGAGCTTTGTGGGCACTATGGTGTTGAACGCTGAGCTGTAGTCAATGAACAGCATTCTCACGTAGGTGTTCCTTTTGTCCAGGTGGGAAAGGGCAGTGTGGAGTGCAATAGAGATTGCATCATCTGTGGATCTGTTTGGTGGGAATGCAAATTGGAGTGGGTTTAGGGTTTCTGTGATAATAGTGTTGATATGAGCCATTACCAGCCTTTCAATGCACTTCATGGCTATGGACGTGAGTGCTACGGGTCTGTAGTTATTTAGGCAGGTTGCCTTTGTGTTCTTGAGCGCAGGGACTATGGTGGTCTGCTTGAAACATTTTGGTATGACAGACTCAGTCAGGGAGAGGTTGAAAATGTCAGTGAAGACACCTGCCAGTTGGTCAGCGCATGCCTGGAGCACACATCCTGGTAATCCATCCCAGCAGCCTTGTGAATATGGACCTGTTTATAGGTCTTACTCACGTTGGCTACAGAGAGCGTGATCACACAGCCATCAGGAACAGCTGATGCTCTCATGCATGCCTCAATGTTGCTTGCCTCAAAGCGAGCATAGAAGTGATTTAGCTCGTCTGGTAAGCTCGTGTCACTGTACATGCACTATTGTAAAGTGCACTATTGTAAAGTGGCTG
>NC_088220.1:3860584-3875584 GCF_036934945.1 Oncorhynchus masou masou
GACCACATAACACTCCACTAATCTCACTCATTATCTACTGAATGCCAGGAGGTGAGGTCATCGCTGCTCCGTTTTGTATTATATTGAGGGAGAGACTGTGAGGGTGGTAAGTGAGAGGAACGAGGGAAAAGGATGGATGCAGAATAATCTAACAGCAGCAGGAGACTCAAATCCATCCACTATCATTTTCAAAAACCCGCCAGACAAAGCAGATATATTCTTGCATGCGTCTCTCTCTCCCTCTCTCTCTCTCTCTCTCTCTTCTCTGATCTCTTATCTCTTTCTCTCTCTGTCTCTATCCCCTGTTATCTGTCTCTCTGATCTCTGTTCTGTCTCTCTCTCTCTCATCTCCTTCTCTGTCTCTGTCTGTCTCTTTCTCTCTGTCTCTCTCCCCTCTCTCTCTCTCTCTCATCTCCTTCTCTGTCTCTGTCTCTGTCTCTTTCTCTGTGTCTCTCTTCCCCTCTCTCTCTCTATAGTGGACATCTTTAGTGGAATAATCAGCAGTATGGCATGGAGAAAACTCTAAAATGGCTACCAGGAGGCTAAGGTTACAAAGAGGATGTATTTTATTTGCAGCCACTGAAAAATAGTTTGGATAACATCGACAGTATTATTTGGTCTATAGTTCATTTGTGAAAAAGTACATTAGATATAATAATACAGAAACACCCTTTGAGTTATCTGTTATCTGATATATGTTATCTGTTATCTGATATATGTTATCTGTTATCTGTTATCTGATATATGTTATCTGTTATCTGATATCTGTTATCTGTTATCTGATATCTGTTATATGTTATCTGTTATCTGTTATCTGATATATGTTATCTGTTATCTGATATCTGTTATCCGATATATGTTATCTGTTATCTGTTATCTGTTATCTGATATCTGATATCTGTTATCTGATATATATTATCTGATATATGTTATCTGTTGTCTGATATCTGTTATCTGTTATCTGTTATCTGTTATCTGTTATCTGATATCTGTTATCTGTTATCTGTTATCTGTTATCTGTTATCTGTTATCTGTTATCTGATATATGTTATCTGTTATCTGTTATCTGATATCTGTTATCTGATATCTGTTATCTGTTATCTGTTATCTGTTATCTGTTATATGTTATCTGTTATCTGTTATCTGTTATCTGATATATGTTATCTGTTATCTGTTTTCTGTTATCTGTTATCAGTTATTTGTTTTCTGTTTTCTGTTATCTGTTATCTGATATATGTTATCTGATATCTGATATCTGTTATCTGTTATCTGTTATCTGTTATCTGATATCTGTTATCTGTTTTCTGTTATCTGTTATCTGTTATCAGTTATTTGTTTTCTGTTTTCTGTTATCTGTTATCTGATATATGTTATCTGTTATCTGTTATCTGATATCTGTTATCTGTTTTCTGTTTTCTGTTATCTGTTATCTGATATATGTTATCTGATGTATGTTATCTGTTATCTGATATCTGTTATCTGATATCTGTTATCTGTTATCTGTTATCTGTTATCTGATATCTGTTATCTGTTATCTGTTATCTGATATCTGATATCTGTTATCTGTTATCTGTTTTCTGTTATCTGTTTTCTGTTTTCTGTTATCTGTTATCTGATATATGTTATCTGATATATGATATCTGTTATCTGATATCTGATATCTGTTTTCTGTTATCAGTTATTTGTTTTCTGTTTTCTGTTATCTGTTATCTGATATATGTTATCTGATATATGATATCTGTTATCTGATATCTGATATCTGTTATCTGTTATCTGCTATCTGTTATCTGATATCTGTTATCTGATATCTGTTATCTGTTATATGATATCTGTTATCTGATATCTGATATCTGTTATCTGATATATGTTATCTGTTATCTGATATCTGGTATCTGATATCTGTTATCTGATATCTGATATCTGATATCTGATATCTGATATCTGTTATCTGTTATCTGTTTTCTGTTATCTGATATCTGTTATCTGATGTATGTTATCTGTTATCTGATATCTGTTATCTGATATATGTTATCTGTTATCTGATATCTGTTATCTGTTATCTGATATCTATTATCTGATATATGTTATCTGATATCTGTTATCTGTTATCTGTTATCTGTTATCTGATATCTGTTATCTGATATCTGTTATCTGATATCTGTTATCTGATATCTGTTATCTGATATCTGGTATCTGATATTTGTTATCTGATATCTGTTAACTGATATCTGTTATCTGTTATCTGATATATGTTATCTGTTATATCTGTTATCTGTTATCTGATATCTGATATCTGTTATCTGATATCTGTTATCTGTTATCTGATATCTGTTATCTGTTATCTGATATATGTTAACTGATATCTGTTATCTGTTATCTGATATCTGTTATCTGTTATCTGTTATCTGTTATCTGTTATATGTTATCTGTTATCTGTTATCTGTTATCTGTTATCTGTTATCTGTTATCTGATATCTGTTATCTGTTATCTGATATCTGTTATCTGTTATCTGTTATCTGATATCTGTTATCTGATATATGTTATCTGTTATCTGTTATCTGTTATCTGTTATCTGTTATCTGTTATCTGTTATCTGATATATGTTATCTGATATCTGTTATCTGATATATGTTATCTGTTATCTGATATCTGTTATCTGATATCTGTTATCTGTTATCTGTTATCTGATATCTGTTATCTGTTATCTGTTATCTGTTATCTGATATCTGTTATCTGATATCTGTTATCTGATATCTGTTATCTGATATCTGTTATCTGATATCTGTTATCTGTTATCTGATATCTGTTATCTGATATCTCTTATCTGTTATCTGATATCTGGTATCTGATATCTGTTATCTGATATCTGTTAACTGATATCTGTTATCTGTTATCTGTTATCTGTTATATATGTTATCTGTTATCTGATATATGTTAACTGATATCTGTTATCTGTTATCTGATATCTGTTATCTGATATATGTTATCTGTTATCTGTTATCTGTTATCTGGTATATGTTATCTGATATCTGTTATCTGTTATCTGATATCTGTTATCTGTTATATGTTATCTGTTATCTGTTATATGTTATCTGATATCTGTTATCTGTTATCTGATATCTGATATATGTTATCTGTTATCTGATATCTGTTATCTGTTATCTGATACCTGTTATCTGTTAACTGATATATGTGATCTGTTATCTGTTATCTGATATTTGTTATCTGATACCTGTTATCTGTTAACTGATATATGTGATCTGTTATCTGATATCTGTTATCTGATACCTGTTAACTGATATCTGTTATTTGTTATCTGTTATCTGTTATCTGATATATGTTATCTGATATCTGATATCTGTTATCTGATATCTGTTATATGTTATCTGTTATCTGATATCTGTTATCTGATACCTGTTATCTGTTAACTGATATATGTGATATGTTATTTGTTATCTGTTATATGTTATCTGTTATCTGATATATGTTATCTGATATCTGATATCTGATATATGTTATCTGTTATCTGATATCTGTTATCTGATATATGTTATCTGTTATCTGATACCTGTTATCTGATATATGTTATCTGTTATCTGATATCTGTTATCTGATACCTGTTATCTGTTAACTGATATATGTGATCTGTTAACTGATATCTGTTATCTGTTATCTGATACCTGTTATCTGATATGTGTTATCTGATATCTGATATCTGATATCTGTTATATGTTATCTGTTATCTGATATCTGTTATCTGATATCTGTTTTCTGTTTTCTGTTTTCTGTTATCTGATATCTGATATCTGATATATGTTATATGTTATCTGATATCTGTTATCTGATATCTGTTATCTGTTATCTGATATGTCTTATCTGTTATCTGATATCTGTTATCTGATATCTGTTAACTGATATCTGTTATCTGTTATCTGATATCTGTTATCTGTTATATCTGTTATCTGTTGTCTGATATCTGATATCTGTTATCTGTTATCTGGTATATGTTATCTGATATATGTTAACTGATATCTGTTATCTGTTATCTGATATATGTTATATGATGTCTGTTATCTGATATATGTTATCTGTTATCTGATATCTGTTATCTGTTATCTGATATCTGGTATCTGTTATCTGATATATGTTAACTGATATCTGTTATCTGTTATCTGTTATCTGTTATCTGTTATCTGTTATCTGTTATATGTTATCTGTTATGTGTTATGTGTTATGTGTTATCTGTTATCTGTTATATGTTATCTGATATATGTTATCTGTTATCTGATATCTGTTATCTGATACCTGTTATCTGTTGACTGATATCTGTTATTTGTTATCTGTTATCTGTTATCTGTTATCTGATATATGTTATCTGATATCTGATATCTGTTATCTGTTATCTGATATCTGTTATATGTTATCTGTTATCTGATATCTGTTATCTGATACATGTTATCTGTTAACTGATATATGTGATCTGTTAACTGATATCTGTTATCTGTTATCTGATACCTGTTATCTGATATGTGTTATCTGATATCTGATATCTGATATCTGTTATATGTTATCTGTTATCTGATATCTGTTATCTGATATCTGTTTTCTGTTTTCTGTTTTCTGTTTTCTGTTATCTGATATCTGATATCTGATATATGTTATTTGTTATCTGTTATCTGTTATCTGATATATGTTATCTGATATCTGATATATGTTATCTGTTATCTGATATCTGTTATCTGTTATATGTTATCTGTTATCTGTTATATGTTATCTGATATCTGTTATCTGTTATATGTTATCTGATATCTGATATCTGTTATCTGATATCTGATATATGTTATCTGTTATCTGATATCTGTTATCTGTTATCTGATACCTGTTATCTGTTAACTGATATATGTGATCTGTTATCTGTTATCTGATATTTGTTATCTGATACCTGTTATCTGTTAACTGATATATGTGATCTGTTATCTGATATCTGTTATCTGATACCTGTTAACTGATATCTGTTATTTGTTATCTGTTATCTGTTATCTGATATATGTTATCTGATATCTGATATCTGTTATATGTTATCTGTTATCTGATATCTGTTATCTGATACCTGTTATCTGTTAACTGATATATGTGATATGTTATTTGTTATCTGTTATATGTTATCTGTTATCTGATATAGGTTATCTGATATCTGATATCTGATATATGTTATCTGTTATCTGATATCTGTTATCTGATATATGTTATCTGTTATCTGATACCTGTTATCTGATATATGTTATCTGTTATCTGATATATGTTATCTGATACCTGTTATCTGTTAACTGATATATGTGATCTGTTAACTGATATCTGTTATCTGTTATCTGATACCTGTTATCTGATATGTGTTATCTGATATCTGATATCTGATATCTGTTATATGTTATCTGTTATCTGTTATCTGATATCTGTTTTCTGTTTTCTGTTTTCTGTTTTCTGTTATCTGATATCTGATATCTGATATATGTTATCTGTTATCTGATATCTGTTATCTGATATCTGTTATCTGTTATCTGATATGTCTTATCTGTTATCTGATATCTGTTATCTGATATCTGTTAACTGATATCTGTTATCTGTTATCTGATATCTGTTATCTGTTATATCTGTTATCTGTTGTCTGATATCTGATATCTGTTATCTGTTATCTGGTATATGTTATCTGATATATGTTAACTGATATCTGTTATCTGTTATCTGATATATGTTATATGATGTCTGTTATCTGATATATGTTATCTGTTATCTGATATCTGTTATCTGTTATCTGATATCTGGTATCTGTTATCTGATATATGTTAACTGATATCTGTTATCTGTTATCTGTTATCTGTTATCTGTTATCTGTTATATGTTATCTGTTATGTGTTATGTGTTATATGTTATCTGTTATCTGTTATATGTTATCTGATATATGTTATCTGTTATCTGATATCTGTTATCTGATACCTGTTATCTGTTGACTGATATCTGTTATTTGTTATCTGTTATCTGTTATCTGTTATCTGATATATGTTATCTGATATCTGATATCTGTTATCTGATATCTGTTATATGTTATCTGTTATCTGATATCTGTTATCTGATACCTGTTATCTGTTAACTGATATATGTGATATGTGATATGTTATTTGTTATCTGTTATCTGTTATCTGATATATGTTATCTGATATCTGATATATGTTATCTGTTATCTGATATCTGTTATCTGATATCTGTTATATGTTATCTGTTATCTGTTATCTGTTATATGTTATCTGATATCTGTTATCTGTTATATGTTATCTGATATCTGATATCTGTTATCTGATATCTGATATATGTTATCTGTTATCTGATATCTGTTATCTGATACCTGTTATCTGATATTTGTTATCTGATACCTGTTATCTGTTAACTGATATATGTGATCTGTTATCTGATATCTGTTATCTGATACCTGTTAACTGATATATGTGATATGTTATTTGTTATCTGTTATATGTTATCTGTTATCTGATATATGTTATCTGATATCTGATATCTGATATATGTTATCTGTTATCTGATATCTGTTATCTGATATCTGTTATCTGTTATCTGATACCTGTTATCTGATATATGTTATCTGTTATCTGATATCTGTTATCTGATACCTGTTATCTGTTAACTGATATATGTGATCTGTTAACTGATATCTGTTATCTGTTATCTGATACCTGTTATCTGATACCTGTTATCTGTTAACTGATATATGTGATATGTTATTTGTTATCTGTTATCTGTTATCTGATATTTGTGATCTGTTATCTGTTATCTGTTATCTGATATATGTTATCTGTTAACTGATATCTGTTATCTGTTATCTGATATCTGTTATCTGATACCTGTTATCTGTTAACTGATATATGTGATATGTTATTTGTTATTTGTTATCTGTTATCTGTTATCTGATATATGTGATCTGTTATCTGTTATCTGTTATCTGATATATGTTATCTGTTAACTGATATCTGTTACCTGTTATCTGATATCTGTTATCTGTTAACTGATATCTGTTATCTGTTATCTGTTATCTGTTAACTGATATATGTTATCTGATACCTGTTATCTGTTATCTGTTATCTGATACAGTTGAAGTCAGAAGTGCACATACACCTGAGCCAAATACATTTAATACATTACAATTTTTCCAAAATTCCTGACATATAATCCTAGTAAAAATTCCCTGTTTTACGTCAGTTGGATCACCACTTTATTTTAAGTATGAGAAATGTCAGAATAATAGCAGAGAATTATTTATTTCAGCTTTTATTTCTTTCATCACATTACCAGTGGGTCAGAAGTTTACATACAATCAATTAGTATTTGGTAGCATTGCCTTTAAATTGTTTAACTTGGGTCAAACGTTTAGGGTAGCCTTCCACAAGCTTCCCACAATAAGTTGGGTGAATGTTGGGACATTCCTCCTGTCAGAGCTGGTGTAACTGAGTTAGGTTGGTAGGCCTCCTTGCTTGCATGTGCATTTTCAGTTCTACCCTCAAATGTTCTATAGGATTGAGGTCAGGGCTTTGTGATGACCATTTTTCGAATACCTTGACTTTGTTGTCCTTAAGCCATTTTGTCACAACTTTGGAAGTATGCTTGGGGTTATTGTCCATTTGGAAGACCCATTTGCGACCAAGCTTTAACTTCCTGACTGATGTCTTGAGATGTTGCTTCAATATATCCACATAATTTTCCTTCCTATTGATGCCATCTATTTTGTGAAGTGCACCAGTCCTCCTGCAGTAAAGCACCCCCACAACATGATGCTGCCACCCCGTGCTTCACGGTTGGGATGGTGTTCTTCAGCTTGCAAGCCTCCCCTTTTTCCTCCAAACATAACAATGGTCATTATGGCCAAACAGTTCTATTTTTTATCCAAAAGGTACGATCTTTGTCATCATGTACAGCTGCAAACCTCAGTCTGGCTTCATTATGGCGGTTTTGGAGTAGTGGCTTCTTCCTTGCTGAGCGGCCTTTCAGGTTTTGTCAATATAGGACTTGTTTTACTGTGGATATAGATACTTTTGTACCTGTTTCCTCTAGCATTTTCACAAGGTCCTTTGCTGTTGTTCTGAGATTGATTTGCACTTTTTGCACCAAAGTACGTTCATCTCTAGGAGACAGAACGCGTCTCCTTCCTGAGTGGTATGACAGCTGCGTGGTCCCATGATGTTTATACTTGCGTACTATTGTTTGTACAGATGAACGTGGTACCTTCAGGCATTTAGAAATTGCTCCCAAGGATGAACCAGACTTGTGGAGGTCTACAATTGTCTTCTGAGGTCTTGGCTGATTTATTTTGATTTTCCCATGATGTCAATCAAAGAGGCACTGAGTTTGAAGGTAGGCCTTGAAATACATCCACACTTTTAAAGTGAACAGTCAATTTATTGTATGTAAACTTCTGACCCACTGGAACTGTGATACAGTGAATTATAAGTGAAATAATCTGTCTGTAAACAATTGTTGGAAAAATGACTTGTGTCATTCACACAGTAGATGTCCTAACCGACTTGCCAAAACCATAGTTTGTTAACAAGAAATTTGTGGAGTGGTTGAACAACTTGTTTTAATGACTCCAACCTTGGTTGTATGTAAACTTCGGACTTCACCTGTAGCCTCGTTATTTTAATTTTATTGTTGTTACTTTTTATTTATTTTTTAACTTTAGTTTATTTGGTAAATCTTTTCTTTTCTCTTTTTTGAAATGTATTTTTGGTTAAGGACTTGTAGGTAAGCATTTCAAGGTAAGGTCTACACTTGTATTCGGCACGTGACAAATAAAGTTTGATTTGATTTAAGGACCGCAGGGTTTTAGTAGCCATTTGTATTCGGCACGTGACAAATAAAGTTTGATTTGATTTAAGGACCGCAGGGTTTTAGTAGCCATTTGTATTTGGCACGTGACAAATAAAGTTTGATTTGATTTAAGGACCGCAGGGTTTTAGTAGCCATTTGTAGGCACGTGACAAATAAAGTTTGATTTGATTTAAGGACAGGGTTTTAGTAGCCATTTGTATTCGACACGTGACAAATAAAGTTTGATT
This sequence comes from Oncorhynchus masou masou, assembly GCF_036934945.1. Classification (NCBI taxonomy): domain Eukaryota; kingdom Metazoa; phylum Chordata; class Actinopteri; order Salmoniformes; family Salmonidae; genus Oncorhynchus; species Oncorhynchus masou. Next base: position 3,869,705 of record NC_088220.1, read on the forward strand.
TGATTTAAGGACCGCAGGGTTTTAGTAGCCATTTATATTCGGCACGTGACAAATAAAGTTTGATTTGATTTAAGGACCGCAGGGTTTTAGTAGCCACTTGTAGCACGTGACAAATAAAGTTTGATTTGATTTAAGGACCGCAGGGTTTTAGTAGCCATTTGTATTGACACGTGACAAATAAAGTTTGATTTGATTTAAGGACCGCAGGGATTTAGTAGCCATTTTCCCTGACTTATTATTATTTCAGGATTTTAGGCAATGAAGCTGTTTATCCCCAGAGAACTGATGGATCCAATCTGTATGCGGTATGAAGGAAGTAGGAGGTAGTTTTGCTAGCCAATGCTAACTAGCATAATTGCAATGACTGGAAGTATATGGTATCTACTAGCATGACAGCAGTTACCATAGACTTCCAGTCATTGTGCTATACCCGTTAGCAACATCCTCCAAAAGCGGAAACATACCATTTTTTTCTTCAACGATTTCATCTTTATTCTACGGAAGTAGATAAAGGGCTTGACTGTCAGAATTCTAAAGTATCCCTTTAAGAATGGCAATAATAGCCATATTTTCCTGACCTTTAGGAACTGAAGCCCTATTGATCTTGTGTGTGTGTGTGTGGGGAGGGGGGGCGATTGGCTTTCCATAGGATGATTGATGCCTTAGGGAGTGGAGGCACAGGGGGAGGCATTCCTTCAATTTATCAATGTGGAAGAGGGAGGGAGAGGACGAGTAGTAAACAGCATAGGAAGTAAGAGGGAGGGAGAGATGAGAGAGAGAGAGAGAGAGAGAGAGAGGACAAGTAGTAAACAGCATAGGAAGTAGGACGAGTAGTAAACAGCATAGGAAGTAAGAGGGAGGGAGAGAGGAGAGAGAGAGAGAGAGAGAGGACGAGTAGTAAACAGCATAGGAAGTAAGAGGGAGGGAGAGAGGAGAGAGAGAGAGAGAGAGGACGAGTAGTAAACAGCATAGGAAGTAAGGAGAGAGAGAGAGAGAGGACGAGTAGTAAACTGTCAGGACCCGGTTACGAACCTGGGTCTCCGGAGTGAGAAACAGTCACTTAACCAACTGAGCCACGAATAGTCAGCAGAACCCAGAAGATGAGGCAGACACAGCAGTACCTAAGACGGTGTATTTAATAAAGTAAAAAGGAGAAGTCCTTAAATACAAAAATGGCAAATCCAAAAGGTGGTAGGAATAGCACAAAAAAGCCTCAAGAGATACTCAAAAACAAAAACAGAATTCCAGAAGAGCATCCACCGGAATCGACAAGAATACACAGAACACTAGGGCTGGGTGCTAACATACAAACACAGAGCACAGAACTGAGGGAAACTAAGGGTTTAAATACAATCAGGGAAACCGAGGCACAGGTGCAAATAATAATGGGGAACAAGGGAAAAAACATAAGGTCAAAAAGCACAATGGGGCATCTAGTGAAAAAAACCCGGAACAACCCTGGCCAAATCCTGACAGAATCCCCCCCCTAGGAACGGCTCCTGACGTTCCTACCAGCTCTCTCAGGGTGGAGGGCCCTGAACTGACGAATGAGGTCAGGGTCCAGGATGTCTTTGGCAGGAACCCAGGAGCGCTCCTCGGGACCATAGCCTTCCCAGTCCACCAGATACTGCCAGGACCGCTGCACCCGGCGGGAATCCAGTATCCGATGGACGGTATAAGCCGGCTGGCCTCCAATGACACGAGGCAGAGGGGGAGGTCTGTCTGCCGGGACAAGGGGAGAAAAAACAACAGGTTTTAACAATGAAATGTGTAATGTGTGATTAATCTTAAGGGATCTGGGTAAGTGTAGGCGATAAGAAACTGGGTTAACTCTCCTGGCAACCTTGAAGGGACCGATGTATTTTTGGGACAGCTTGCGAGACTCCACCCGTAGAGGTAAGTCTCTTGTGGAGAGCCAGACTCTCTGGCCGGGGCGCAGGGTAGGCCCGGGACGGCGGCGTCTGTTGGCTTGTTGTTGGTACCTCTGTGAACGCATAAGATTAAGACGGGTCTTCCTCCACATAAGCCGACAGCGTCTGACGAACTTCAAGGCTGAAGGCACTCTGACTTCTGCCTCCTGGTCGGGAACAATGGAGGAGCATAGCCAAACTGACACTCGTGCGGGGACATACCAGTGGAGGAGGAACGCAAGGTGTTGTGCGCGTATTCGGCCCAAACAATGAAGGATGACCATGTGGACGGGTTGTCACGAGTCATACATCGGAGGGTGGTTTCCAGCTCTTGATTCATCCTCTCTGTTTGGCCGTTGGACTCCGGATGGTACCCTGAAGATAGACTGGCAGAAGCCCCCATATTGGCAGAAGGCCTTCCAAAACCTTGAGGCGAACTGGGGACCTCTGTCAGAAACCATATCTTGAGGAATGCCGAAGACTCGGAACACATGATTAATTACCAACTCAGCCGTTTCCTTGGCAGAAGGTAACTTAGTCAGAGGGACGAACCTGGCCGCCTTTGAAATCCTGTCGATTATGACTAGGATAGTAGTATTGCCATGGGATGGAGGAAGTCCAGTAATAAAGTCCAATGAGATATGGGACCAGGGTCTGTGGGGAACAGGTAAAGGGTGAAGGAGTCCTTGAGGGCGGAGGTGAGAAGATTTGCCCTGGCAGCAAACGGGACAGGCATTGACGAAAGTGGCAACGTCTTCTCTTATGGTAGGCCACCAGAACTTACGCTGGATGAACTCCAAGGACAGGTGAGGCGAGAGGAGTGCCCCCACGGAAGGACCTGAGTCCTCACTGCCTTGGGGACAAACAACCGATTGGCAGGACCTCCTTTCGGGTCCGGTTCGCTAGCTTGAGCACGTCTCACGGTATCCTCAACTTGCCACGAGATCGGAGCCACAATCTTAGCAGCAGGAAGGACAGGCATGTCCGTGTCATCTCGAATGGCAGGAGCGTAGACTCGGGACAGTGCATCCGGTTTGAGATTCTTCGACCCGGGCCGATAGGTGAGGATAAACTGGAATCGATTGAAGAAAAGAGACCATCTAGCTTGTCTAGAGTTCAACGCTTCGCCTGCTGGATATACTCCAGATTTTTGTGGTCCGTAAGCACTTGAAACGGGTGAGAAGCCCCCTCGAGCCAGTGTCTCCATTCCTTCAATGCCATCTTAACCGCTAGGAGTTCACGATCCCCACATCGTAGTTCCTCTCAGTCGGGGTAAGCCGGTGTGAGAAGAAAGCGCACGGATGAAGCTTCTTGTCTTCACCCCTCTGAGACAGGACAGCTCCAACACCAACCTCTGATGCGTCTACCTCCACCACAAATGGTTCATCCGTAGTCGGTAGTATCAGGATGGGAGCAGAGAGAACGCGCTGCTTGAGTCCTTGGAAGGCCGTCTCAGCTTCTCTTCCCCACAAAAACCTTGCATTGCCACCCTTGGTTAAAGCTGAGAGAGGGGCTGCCACCAAGCTGAAGTTCTTGATGAACTTGCGGTAGAAGTTTGTGAAGCCCAGGAAACGCTGAACTTCCTTGACGGATTTGGGGGTGGGCCAATCCGCTACCGCCCCTACCTTCCTGGGGTCCATTTGGACTCGACCGGGTTCCACTACAAATCCCAGGAATTGTACTCGGGATGAATGGAATTCACATTTTTCCGGCTTAACGTACAGATGGCTGTCCAGGAGGCGTTTGAGTACTTGTCTGACATGCTTAGTGTGTTCTTGAAGGGAGCTCGAAAAGATGAGGATGTCATCCAAGTAAACGAACACAAATATGTTAAGCATATCCCTAAGCACATCGTTTATGAGCGCTTGGAACACCGCTGGGCGTTGGTCAGGCCGAAGGGCATCACCAAGTATTCATAGTGACCAGTAGGCGTGTTGAAAGCGGTCTTCCACTCGTCACCAGGTCTGATCCGCACAAGATGGTATGCGTTCCGCAGGTCAAGCTTAGTGAAAACAACTGCTTCCTGGAGCAGCTCGAAGGCTGTGGCCATAAGGGGTAGCGGGTAATGGTTACGGACGGTTATGGCATTGAGTCCCCGGTAGTCGATGCAGGACGTAATCCACCGTCTTTCTTGGCCACAAAGAAAAACCCTGCTCCCGCCGGGAGGTGGATGGACGCATGAGGCCTGCTTCCAGAGCGTCCTTGATGTAGGTATCCATAGCAGCTCGTTCGGGTGGAGATAGGGAAAAGATCCGACCCCTGGGGGGCAAGTGCCCGGAAACAGGTCGATGGGGCAATCGTAAGGTCTATGGGGTGGTAGCATGGTGGCCCTCTGTTTGCTAAACACCAGTTTGAGGTCATGGTAACACTCGGGAACTCGGGTCAGGTCGATGGATTCTAAAGACTCGGGAGTAGAACTCGGGGAATTCTGGAAAATACAAGTAGCTTGGCACGTAGGACCCCACTGCTTGATAGTGCCCACAGACCAGTTGATGTGAGGGTTATGGCTGTGAAGCCAGGGGTATCCAAGGACGAGAGAGAACTCGGAACAGGAAATCAAATGAAAGTTCATCAATTCCTGGTGTTGTGAAACTGAAAGTCGCAAGGAGGTAGTGACATGAGTGACAAGTCCAGATCCCAAAGGGCTTCCATCCAATGTAGTGACCCTCATGGGTTCACTTAGAGGTTCAGAGGGAACGCCATTCTCCTTCGCCCAGACACCATCAATGAAGTTACCTGCGGCTCCAGAGTCTACCAAGGCTTGAAGGTGAAGCTTGTGGTTGTCCCAGGAGAGGGTGACTGGAATGAGCAGACGGGAGTTGGACGGATGGGAGGAGGTTATGTTTCCCGTTACAGTTCCCCCGGTCTGTACGGGACAGGCGTTTCCCTGGAGCCCGGGACACGTGGAACGGAAATGGCCCGGTTTGCCGCAATATAGACAGCGTCGCTCCCTCATCCGGCGGTCTCTCTCAGCCTGGGAGATGCGTCCAATCTGCATGGGTTCCGATGGAGCCAGCGAGTATAAAGGTGGGGACTCGGAGCTGGGACTGATAGGGGCTAGAGGTCTACGGTTGAGTTCTCTCTCTCTCAGACGCTGGTCAATGCGTGAGGCCAACTTGATCAGGGACTCGAGATTGTCCGGTGGTTCCCGAGTGGCCAGTTCATCTTGGATAGTGTCGGAAAGGCCTTTCAGAAAGCACACCGTGAGCGCCTCGTTGTTCCAGCCACTTGCTGCTGCCACCGTGCGGAACTGGATGGCATAGTCCGTCACGCTGCGCCAACCTTGGTGGAGAGTCAGGAGCTGTTTGGCTGAGTCAGAACCACTGCTTGGGCCTTGAAACACTCGTTTGAATTCCTCAGCAAAGGCAGAGTAGCTGGCACAGCAGGAACTATGGGCATCCCACACAGCAGTAGCCCAGGCCAGGGCTTTTTCCGACAGCAGGGTGATGATATAAGCGATCTTAGACCGGTCTGTGGGAAACGACGAGGGTTGTAGCTCAAAGGAGAGAGAACATTGGGTGAGAAACCCTTTACAAGCACTTGGATCACCTGAGAACCGTTGGGGAGGTGGAAGACGAGGTTCAGCCAGGGGGTTAACTGCCATGGGTACGTGAATCTGAGGTACTGGGACGGGAACTGTTGCCGGGGTAAGACGATCAGATATTTGCTTAATGGAAGTCAGCATCTCCGACAGAAGATGACAATGTCTAGCCATTAAGGCCTCTTGCTGAACCAGGGCGGCTTCGTGGCGTTGGACAGTCTCCTGGTGGTGGGACAGCATGGCAAAAAGGTCCTGGGAACTGGCTGCCTCTGGGTTCATTTTTGGCTCTGTGTTTCTGTCAGGACCCGGGTCTCCGGAGTGAGAAACAGTCACTTAACCAACTGAGCCACGAATAGTCAGCAGAACCCAGAAGATGAGGCAGACACAGCAGTACTTAAGATGGTGTATTTAATAAAGTAAAAAGGAGAA
>NC_088220.1:3878084-3903084 GCF_036934945.1 Oncorhynchus masou masou
AGATCAGATACCTGATTCATATCTGATTCATATCAGATACCTATCAGATCAGATACATGATTCATATCAGATACCTATCAGATCAGATTCCTGATTCATATCAGATCAGATTCCTGATTCGTATCATACAACACTCCTCCTGTGGCCTCCAACTGCTCTTAAATGCAAGTAAAACTAAATGCATGCTCTTCAACCGATCACTGCCCGCACCTGCCCGCCCGTCCAGCATCTCTACTCTGGACGGCTCTGACTTAGAATACGTGGACAACTACAAATACCTAGGTGTCTGGTTAGACTGTAAACTCTCCTTCCAGACTCATATTAAACATCTCCAAAATGAAATCTAGAATCGGCTTTCTATTTCGCAAACAAAACATCCTTCTCTCATGCTGCCAAACATACCCTCGTACAACAGACTATCCTATCGATCCTCGACTTTGGTGATGTCATCTACAAAATAGCCTCCAACACTCTACTCAGCAAACTGGATGCAGTCTATCACAGTGCTGTCCGTTTTGTCACCAAAGCCCAATATACTACCCACCACTGCGACCTGTACGCTCTCGTTGGCTGGCCCTCGCTTCATACTCGTCGCCAAACCCACTGGCTCCATGTCATCTACAAGACCCTGCTATGTGAAGTCCTCCCTTATCTCAGCTCGCTGGTCACCATAGCATCACCCACCTGTAGCAGGTATATTTCACTGGTCTCCCCCAAAGCCAATTCCTACTTTGGCCACTTTCTTTCCAGTTCTCTGCTTCCAATGACTGGAACGAACTGCAAAAATTACTGAAGCTAGAAACTCATATCTCCCTCACTAGCTTTGTGTGTGTGTGTATGAGGTGTGTGTGTGTGAATGAGGTGTGTGCATGAGGTGTGTGTGTGTGAATGAGGTGTGTGTATGAGGTGTGTGAATGAGGTGTGTGAATGAGGTGTGTGTATGAGTGTGTCTCTCTCTGTCTCTCTCCCCTCTCTCCCTCTCTTTCCCTCTCAATTCAATTCAATTTGTTGTATTGGCATGACGTAACAATGTCCATATTGCCAAAGCTTATTTCTGGATATCTACAATATAACCAAGTCTCAAAATAACCCTACATTGAACAATAAGCATACAGTAGAGGACATGTGCAGGTTGGTTGGTCTGTCAGACATTGTTCCTCATCTTATGGCAGGCAGCAATGTAGTGTGCTGCCAACCCACAGCTCTCTGCTTCCTCCCCCAACAGGACAGGTAGCTTACCCTCATCAGAGAGGTCTTTGATGACCTTTATTTAACCAGGCAAGTCAGTTAAGAACAAATTCTTATTTTCAATGACGGCCTGGGAACAGTGGGTTAACTACCTGTTCAGGGGCAGAATGACAGATTTGTCAGCTCGGGGTTTGAACTCACAACCTTCCGGTTACTAGTCCAACGCTCTAACCACTAGGCTACCCTGCCGCCTCTAACCACTAGGTTACCTTGAATAAGGGTTTCAAATTTGGGAAACTGACACTCTCTAATTGTTTTATATTTTTTACATTTTGCAGCCTTTCCTCTACAGGGAGCCAGGTTTTCCTGTGTCTACCCTTCTCAATAGCAAGGCTGTGCTCACTGAGTCTGTACTTTGTTAAGGTTTTCCTGTGTCTACCCTTCTCAATGGCAAGGCTGTGCTCACTGAGCCTGTACTTTGTTAAGGTTTTCCTGTGTCTACCCTTCTCAATAGCAAGGCTGTGCTCACTGAGGCACGGTGTACTATTTAACCACAGTGTACTGTCCATTTAGGGCCAGATAGCACTGCATTTTGCTTTGTGTTTGTGCTTGTGTTTCCCAAAAAGCAATGTAGTTTTGTTTTGACTGTGTTGTAATTTGGTTTATCCTGATTAATTGGATGTTCTGGTCCTGAGGCTTCAATGTGTTAGTAGAACAGGTCTGTGAACTCAGCCCCAGAACCAGCTGGAGGAGGGGACTCTTGTCTTTGCTCAGCTCTTGGTATTGCAGGGCTTGGTAATGATATGAGAGGGGGTCACTGTTTTTTAGATGTTTCCAAAACTAACCTCTCTCTCTCTCCCCCTCTCTCTCCCTCTCTCTCCCCCTCTCTCTATCTCTCTCTCTCCCTCCTCCCTCCCTCTCCCTCTCTCTCTCTCTCTCTCTCTCTCTCTCTCTCTCTCTCTCTCTCTCCCTCTCTCTCTCTCTCCCTCTCTCTCTCTCCCCCTCTCTCTCTCTCTCTCTCCCCCCTCTCTCTCTCTCCCCCCCTCTCTCTCTCCCCCCCTCTCTCTCTCTCTCCCCCTCTCTCTCTCTCTCCCCCTCTCTCTATCTCTCTCTCTCCCTCACCCTCTCTCTCTAGCTGCCAATGGAGTTGAGGATGTGGCCCTGTATGTGGGTATTGTAGCCGTAGCTCTCTGTCTGACCCTCATCCTCACCGTGGTGGTCCTGGTCTACCGCCGTAGAAGGAGGGTCTGGACGCTGACGTAGCAGACTCGTCCATCCTTACCACGGGCTTCCAGCCTATGGGCATCAAGCCTAGCAAGCCAGGTGTGTGGGCACCTCAGCACAGGGCTCCCCTGGCCCCCCACCCTCATACTATCTACTGTCCCTTGTGTTATCTAGTCTCACCATACTATCTACTGTCCCTTGTGTTATCTAGTCTCACCATACTATCTTCTGTCCCTTGTGTTATCTAGTCTCACCATAGTTGTCTACTGTCCCTTGTGTTATCTAGTCTCACCATACTATCTACTGTCCCTTGTGTTATCTAGTCTCACCATACTATCTACTGTCCCTTGTGTTATCTCGTCTCACCATACTAACTGCTGTCCCTTGTGTTCCCTAGTCCCACCATACTCGTCTACTGTCTCTTGTGTTATCGAGTCTCACCATACCATCTACTGTCCCTTGTGTTATCTAGTCTCACCATACTATCTACTGTCCCTTGTGTTATCTAGTCTCACCATACTATCTACTGTCCCTTGTGTTATCTAGTCTCACCATACTATCTACTGTCCCTTGTGTTATCTAGTCTCACCATACTATCTACTGTCCCTTGTGTTATCTAGTCTCACCATACTCATCTACTGTCCCTTGTGTTATCTAGTCTCACCATACTATCTACTGTCCCTTGTGTTATCTAGTCTCACCATAGTTGTCTACTGTCCCTTGTGTTATCTAGTCTCACCATACTATCTACTGTCCCTTGTGTTATCTAGTCTCACCATACTATCTACTGTCCCTTGTGTTATCTCGTCTCACCATACTAACTGCTGTCCCTTGTGTTCCCTAGTCCCACCATACTCGTCTACTGTCTCTTGTGTTATCGAGTCTCACCATACCATCTACTGTCCCTTGTGTTATCTAGTCTCACCATACTATCTACTGTCCCTTGTGTTATCTAGTCTCACCATACTATCTACTGTCCCTTGTGTTATCTAGTCTCACCATACTCATCTACTGTCCCTTGTGTTATCTAGTCTCACCATACTATCTACTGTCCCTTGTGTTCCCTAGTCTCACCATACTCGTCTACTGTCCCTTGTGTTATCGAGTCTCACCATGCTTGTCTACTGTCCCTTGTGTTCCCTAGCCTCACCATACTATCTACTGTCCCTTGTGTTATCTAGTCTCACCTTTGCTCGTCTACTGTCCCTTGTGTTATCTAGTATCACCATACTATCTACTGTCCCTTGTGTTACCTAGTCTCACCATACTATCTACTGTCCCTTGTGTTATCTAGTCTCACCATACTCATCTACTGTCCCTTGTGTTATCTAGTCTCACGATACTATCTACTGTCCCTTGTGTTATATTGTCTCACCTTTGCTCGTCTACTGTCCCTTGTGTTATCTAGTCTCACGATACTATCTAATGTCCCTTGTGTTATCTAGTCTCACCATACTATCTACTGTCCCTTGTGTTATCTAGTCTCACCATACTCATATACTCAGCATTTTTTGCAATGCTGCTATTGTTGTGTTATTTTTCGCTCGTGACTGTGTGTGTGTGTGTGTGTGTGTGTGTGTGTGTGTGTGTGTGTGTGTGTGTGTGTGTGTGTGTGTGTGTGTGCGTGTGCGTGTGTGTGCGTGTGCGTGTGTGTGCGTGTGTGCGTGTGCATGTGTTGGCTTGTTGCTCCTTTCCTCTGACTCACCATAGAATCCTTTCTAAACTCTTTCTGCTAATCCTCCTCAGAGTCTCTCTGTCTCTGAGTTCTGGCTGGAATTGATTGTGGCTGAAGAGAGAGAGAGAGAGAGAGAGAGAGAGAGAGAGAGAGAGAGAGAGAGAGAGGAATTATAATGGAATTCTGCTGTGTTTGTGTGCTTCTATTTCTGAGTTTGTTTATTTTTTTCTCTCTCTCTTTTTCTTTCCCTATCTGTGGGAGTGTGTGTGTGTGTGTTTGTGTGTTTGTGTGTGCATTGTTGAGCTTTGAAAGCACTAGGTTATCTGTGAGATTTCCTGTGATGATTCCTGTGATGTGACTGTGTGTGTGTGTGTTAATGTGTGTGTGTTCTGTTTCTGTTCTGTTGTGCTGTCAGGGTCTGTATTTCCATTGGGAGCACCGTGTTCACTCCTCTGATCTGTTTTAGAGAACTCCCATCTGCTTACCATCCAGCCGGACCTAACCACCACGACCACCAGCTACCAAGGAACCCTGCGCTCACGCCACGACGGCACCACACACACCGGCACCGCGAAGTTCTCAATGACCAACGGTCCGCTCCTGGACCCCCTACCCAGCGGGTCGCACCACACCTTACACAACGGGAAGATGACCTCTGACCCTGCGGAGTTTATGACCCGCTTGTCCAATCAGACGTACTTCAAGACGTTGCCGCGGGACGTGGCTAACACCTCGTATGGGACATTTAACTTCCTGGGGGTAGACTCACCATCCCCAACACAGGTAACAACTGATTAATAAATTCATCGATTTTGGGGAAAACGTATATATATATATTTTTTTAACATCATCATAGTAGTGACTCTGTGTGAGTCTGTGTGGCTGTCACGTGTGCTCCCTCTCCAGCCTTTAGGTCACCAGGCTGCAAGTTCGTTAACCTGCGCATCATCACACTCACCTGGACTCCATCACTTCCCTAATTACATTCCCTATATACAGTGGGGCAAAAAAGTATTTAGTCAGCCACCAATTATGCAAGTTCTCCCAATTAAAAAGATGAGAAGAGGCCTGTAATTTTCAGGTACATTTTCAGGTACATCCACTTCAGGTTCCGACTGTATGGAGGGAGAAACCACTTCAGGTTCAGACTGTATGGAGGGAGAAACCACTTCTGGTTCAGACTGTATGGAGGGAGAAACCACTTCAGGTTCAGACTGTATGGAGGGAGAAACCACTTCAGGTTCCGACTGTATAGAGGGAGAAACCACTTCAGGTTCAGACTGTATGGAGGGAGAAACCACTTCAGGTTCAGACTGTATGGAGGGAGAAACCACTTCAGGTTCAGACTGTATGGAGGGAGAAACCACTTCTGGTTCAGACTGTGTAGAGAGGGAGAAACCACTTCAGGTTCAGACTGCGTAGAGAGGGAGAAACCACTTCAGGTTCAGACTGTATAGAGAGGGAGAAACCACTTCAGGTTCAGACTGTATAGAGAGGAGAAACCACTTCAGGTTCAGACTGTATGGAGGGAGAAACCACTTCAGGTTCAGACTGTATGGAGGAGAAACCACTTCTGGTTCAGACTGTATGGAGGGAGAAACCACTTCAGGTTCAGACTGTATGGAGGGAGAAACCACTTCAGGTTCAGACTGTATGGAGGGAGAAACCACTTCAGGTTCAGACTGTATGGAGGGAGAAACCACTTCAGGTTCAGACTGTATGGAGGGAGAAACCACTTCAGGTTCAGACTGTATAGAGAGGGAGAAACCACTTCTGGTTCAGACTGTATGGAGAGGGAGAAACCACTTCTGGTTCAGACTGTATGGAGGGAGAAACCACTTCTGGTTCAGACTGTGTAGAGAGGGAGAAACCACTTCAGGTTCAGACTGTATAGAGAGGGAGAAACCACTTCAGGTTCAGACTGTATGGAGGGAGAAACCACTTCAGGTTCAGACTGTATAGAGAGGGAGAAACCACTTCAGGTTCAGACTGTATGGAGGGAGAAACCACTTCAGGTTCAGACTGTATGGAGAGGGAGAAACCACTTCAGGTTCAGACTGTATGGAGGGAGAAACCACGTCAGGTTCAGACTGTATGGAGGGAGAAACCACTTCAGGTTCAGACTGTATGGAGGGAGAAACCACTTCAGGTTCAGACTGTATGGAGGGAGAAACCACTTCAGGTTCAGACTGTATGGAGGGAGAAACCACTTCAGGTTCAGACTGTATGGAGGGAGAAACCACTTCAGGTTCAGACTGTATAGAGAGGGAGAAACCACTTCAGGTTCCGACTGTATGGAGAGGGAGAAACCACTTCAGGTTCAGACTGTATGGAGGGAGAAACCACTTCAGGTTCAGACTGTATGGAGGGAGAAACCACTTCTGGTTCAGACTGTATGGAGGAGAAACCACTTCAGGTTCAGACTGTATGGAGGGAGAAACCACTTCAGGTTCAGACTGTATGGAGGGAGAAACCACTTCAGGTTCAGACTGTATGGAGGGAGAAACCACTTCAGGTTCAGACTGTATGGAGGGAGAAACCACTTCAGGTTCAGACTGTATAGAGAGGGAGAAACCACTTCAGGTTCAGACTGTATGGAGGGAGAAACCACTTCTGGTTCAGACTGTATGGAGGGAGAAACCACTTCAGGTTCAGACTGTATAGAGGGAGAAACCACTTCAGGTTCAGACTGTATGGAGAGGGAGAAACCACTTCAGGTTCAGACTGTATGGAGGGAGAAACCACTTCAGGTTCAGACTGTATGGAGGGAGAAACCACTTCAGGTTCAGACTGTATGGAGGGAGAAACCACTTCAGGTTCAGACTGTATGGAGAGGAGAAACCACTTCAGGTTCTGACTGTATGGAGGGAGAAACCACTTCAGGTTCAGACTGTATAGAGGAGAAACCACTTCTGGTTCAGACTGTATAGAGAGGGAGAAACCACTTCAGGTTCAGACTGTATAGAGAGATAGAAACCACTTCAGGTTCAGACTGTATGGAGGGAGAAACCACTTCAGGTTCAGACTGTATAGAGAGGAGAAACCACTTCTGGTTCAGACTGTATGGAGGGAGAAACCACTTCAGGTTCAGACTGTATGGAGGAGAAACCACTTCAGGTTCAGACTGTATGGAGGGAGAAACCACTTCAGGTTCAGACTGTATAGAGAGGGAGAAACCACTTCAGGTTCAGACTGTATAGAGAGGGAGAAACCACTTCAGGTTCAGACTGTATGGAGGGAGAAACCACTTCAGGTTCAGACTGTATGGAGGGAGAAACCACTTCAGGTTCAGACTGTATGGAGGGAGAAACCACTTCAGGTTCAGACTGTATGGAGGAGAAACCACTTCAGGTTCAGACTGTATAGAGGAGAAACCACTTCAGGTTCAGACTGTATGGAGGGAGAAACCACTTCTGGTTCAGACTGTATGGAGGGAGAAACTACTTCAGGTTCAGACTGTATAGAGAGGGAGAAACCACTTCTGGTTCAGACTGTATAGAGAGGGAGAAACCACTTCAGGTTCAGACTGTATGGAGGGAGAAACCACTTCAGGTTCAGACTGTATGGAGGGAGAAACCACTTCTGGTTCAGACTGTATAGAGAGGGAGAAACCACTTCAGGTTCTGACTGTATGGAGGGAGAAACCACTTCAGGTTCAGACTGTATAGAGAGGGAGAAACCACTTCAGGTTCAGACTGTATGGAGGGAGAAACCACTTCAGGTTCAGACTGTATGGAGGGAGAAACCACTTCAGGTTCCGACTGTATGGAGGGAGAAACCACTTCAGGTTCAGACTGTATGGAGAGGGAGAAACCACTTCAGGTTCCGACTGTATGGAGTGAGAAACCACTTCAGGTTCAGACTGTATAGAGGGAGAAACCACTTCAGATTCAGACTGTATGGAGGGAGAAACCACTTCAGGTTCCGACTGTATGGAGGGAGAAACCACTTCAGGTTCAGACTGTATAGAGGGAGAAACCACTTCAGGTTCAGACTGTATAGAGAGGGAGAAACCACTTCAGGTTCAGACTGTATGGAGGGAGAAACCACTTCAGGTTCAGACTGTATGGAGGGAGAAACCACTTCAGGTTCAGACTGTATGGAGGGAGAAACCACTTCAGGTTCAGACTGTATGGAGGGAGAAACCACTTCAGGTTCAGACTGTATAGAGAGGGAGAAACCACTTCAGGTTCTGACTGTATGGTGGGAGAAACCACTTCAGGTTCCGACTGTATGGAGGAGAAACCACTTCAGGTTCAGACTGTATAGAGGGGAGAAACCACTTCAGGTTCAGACTGTATGGAGGGAGAAACCACTTCAGGTTCAGACTGTATGGAGGAGAAACCACTTCTGGTTCAGACTGTATAGAGAGGGAGAAAGCAGCTTACCTACAGGTTCTGGTGATGATTACCTCGAAACCATGCATCATCACCACTGACTAGACTTCTTTTTCAAACTGCCAAGATGGAAAAACGTCTAAAGAATCTTTAAAATGTCAAGTACAATTGGTACAATAGTATAATTAAAACAATACATCACTACAGCCACATTCATATGGGCTCATTTCGTAAGCGATGTTCTATTTTAAAACAACTGAAGTACGTTTTTAGATGAGCTATATCTGAACACGGACAGTAATTACGGTCAAACGGAGGGAGAGCTGTAGCAGGACAGAACATGGAGAGAGGTAAGACATCCAGGAAACGACTTTAGACCAAATGACCTCAATTAGAACCTTCATCATTAATGACATCACAACGGCTTGTCGTGGATGACTGGCGCACACAAAGTTATGGACAAGCCTTAATGGTTTGGTAATGTAGAACATCAGCCAGTCTGGGATCCTTTTTGTCTTCTCTTGTCTCTCCTCCTCTCCCCATTCAGTAGTTAGTTACATAAGTGACAACATGTTGACCAGATCATTCAGTAGTTAGTTATATAAGTGACAACATGTTGACCAGATCATTCAGTAGTTAGTTATATAAGTGACAACATGTTGACCAGATCATTCAGTAGTTAGTTATATAAGTGACAACAGTGTTTCTGTTGACCAGATCATACAGTAGTTAGTTATATAAGTGACAACATGTTGACCAGATCATACAGTAGTTAGTTATATAAGTGACAACATGTTGACCAGATCATTCAGTAGTTAGTTATATAAGTGACAACAGTGTTTCTGTTGACCAGATCATACAGTAGTTAGTTATATAAGTGACAACAGTGTTTCTGTTGACCAGATCATACAGTAGTTAGTTATATAAGTGACAACATGTTGACCAGATCATACAGTAGTTAGTTATATAAGTGACAACAGTGTTTCTGTTGACCAGATCATACAGTAGTTAGTTATATAAGTGACAACATGTTGACCAGATCATTCAGTAGTTAGTTATATAAGTGACAACATGTTGACCAGATCATTCAGTAGTTAGTTATACAAGTGACAACATGTTGACCAGATCATTCAGTAGTTAGTTATATAAGTGACAACATGTTGACCAGATCATACAGTAGTTAGTTATATAAGTGACAACATGTTGACCAGATCATACAGTAGTTAGTTATATAAGTGACAACATGTTGACCAGATCATTCAGTAGTTAGTTATATAGGTGACAACAGTGTTTCTGTTAGTCAGATCATACAGTAGTTAGTTATATATGTGACAACATGTTGACCAGATCATTCAGTAGTTAGTTACATAAGTGACAACATGTTGACCAGATCATTCAGTAGTTAGTTATATAAGTGACAACATGTTGACCAGATCATTCAGTAGTTAGTTATATAAGTGACAACATGTTGACCAGATCATTCAGTAGTTAGTTATATAGGTGACAACAGTGTTTCTGTTAGTCAGATCATACAGTAGTTAGTTATATAAGTGACAACATGTTGACCAGATCATTCAATAGTTAGTTATATAATTGACAACATGTTGACCAGATCATACAGTAGTTAGTTATACAAGTGACAACAGTGTTTCTGTTGACCAGATCATTCAGTAGTTAGTTATATAAGTGACGAAATGTTGACCAGATCATACAGTAGTTAGTTATACAAGTGACAACATGTTGGCCAGATCATACAGTGGTTAGTTATATAGGTGACAACAGTGTTTCTGTTAGTCAGATCATACAGTAGTTAGTTATATAAGTGACAACAGTGTTTCTGTTAGTCAGATCATTCAATAGTTAGTTATATAAGTGACAACATGTTGACCAGATCATTCAGTAGTTAGTTATATAAGTGACAACATGTTGACCAGATCATACAGTAGTTAGTTATATAAGTGACAACATGTTGACCAGATCATACAGTAGTTAGTTATATAAGTGACAACAGTGTTTCTGTTAGTCAGATCATACAGTAGTTATTTACAGTGCCTTGCGAAAGTATTCGGCCCCCTTGAACTTTGCGACCATTTGCCACATTTCAGGCTTCAAACATAAAGATATAAAACTGGATTTTTTTGTGAAGAATCAACAACAAGTGGGACACAATCATGAGGTGGAACGACATTTATTGGATATTTCAAACTTTTTTAACAAATCAAAAACTGAAAAATTGGGCGTGCAAAATTATTCAGCCCCTTTACTTTCAGTGCAGCAAACTCTCTCCAGAAGGTCAGTGAGGATCTCTGAATGATCCAATGTTGACCTAAATGACTAATGATGATAAATACAATCCACCTGTGTGTAATCAAGTCTCCGTATAAATGCACCTGCAGAGAGCATCATGAAGAACAAGGAACACACCAGGCAGGTCCGAGATACTGTTGTGAAGAAGTTTAAAGCGGATTTGGATACAAAAAGATTTCACAAGCTTTAAACATCCCAAGGAGCACTGTGCAAGCGATAATATTGAAATGGAAGGAGTATCAGACCACTGCAAATCTACCAAGACCTGGCCGTCCCTCTAACCTTTCAGCTCATACAAGGAGAAGACTGATCAGAGATGCAGCCAAGAGGCCCATGATCACTCTGGATGAACTGCAGAGATCTACAGCTGAGGTGGGAGACTCTGTCCATAGGACAACAATCAGTCGTATATTGCACAATATGGCCTTTATGGAAGAGTGGCAAGAAGAAAGCCATTTCTTAAAGATATCCATAAAAAGTGTTGTTTAAAGTTTGCCACAAGCCACCTGGGAGACAAACCAAACATGTGGAAGAAGGTGCTCTGGTCAGATGAAACCAAAATTGAACTTTTTGGCAACAATGCAAAACGTTATGTTTGGCGTAAAAAAAACACAGCTCATCACCCTGAACATACCATACCCACTGTCAAACATGGTGGTGGCAGCATCATGGTTTGGGCCTGCTTTTCTTCAGCAGGGACAGGGAAGATGGTTAAAATTGATGGGAAGATGGATGGAGCCAAATACAGAACCATTCTGGAAGAAAACCTGATGGAGTCTGCAAAAGACCTGAGACTGGGATGGAGATTTGTCTTCCAACAAGACAATGATCCAAAACATAAAGCAAAATCTACAATGGAATGGTTCAAAAATAAACATATCCAGGTGTTAGAATGGCCAAGTCAAAGTCCAGACCTGAATCCAATCGAGAATCTTTGGAAAGAACTGAAAACTGCTGTTCACAAATGCTCTCCCTCCAACCTCACTGAGCTCGAGCTGTTTTGCAAGGAGGAATGGGGAAAAAATTCAGTCTCTCGATGTGCAAAACTGAGACATACCGCAAGCGACGTACAGCTGTAATCGCAGCAAAAGGTGGCGCTACAAAGTATTAACTTAAGGGGACTGAATAATTTTGCACGGCCAATTTTTCAGTTTTTGATTTGTTAAAAAAGTTTGAAATATCCAATAAATGTCGTTCCACTTCATGATTGTGTCGCAAAGTTCAAGGGGGCCGAATACTTTCGCAAGGCACTGTATATACAGTGGGGCAAAAAAGTATTTCGTCAGCCACCAATTTCAAGTTCTCCCACTTAAAAGATGAGAGAGTCCTGTAATTTTCATCATAGGTACACTTCAACTATGACAGACAAAATGAGAAAAAAATCCAGAAAATCACATTATAGGATTTGTAATGAGTTTATTTGCATATTATGGTTGAAAATAAGTTTTTGATCAATAACAAAAGTTTAACTCAATACTTTGTTATATACCCTTTGTTGGCAATGACAGAGGTCAAACGTTTTCACAAGGTTTTCACACACTGTTGCTGGTATTTTGGCCCATTCCTCCATGCAGATCTCCTCTAGAGCAGTGATGTTTTGGGGCTGTTGCTGGTCAACACGGACTTTCAACTCCCTCCAAAGATTTTTTATGGGGTTGAGAATGGGAGACTGGCTAGGCCACTCCAGGACAACCATCTCTGCAGCACTCCACCAATCAGGACTTTATGGTAGAGTGGCCAGATGGAAGCTCCTCCTCAGTAAAAGGCACATGACAGCCCGCTTGGAGTTTGCCAAAGGCACGTAAAGACTCTCAGACCAAGATTCTCTGGTCTGATGAAAGCAAGATTGAACTCTTTGGCCTGAATGCCAAGCGTCCCTTCTCAAGGAAACCTGGCACCGTCCCTACGGTGAAGCATGGTGGTGGCAGCATCATGCTGTGAAATCAAATCAAATTGAATTGTATTTGTCACATACACATGGTTAGCAGATGTTAATGCGAGTGTAGCGAAATGCTTGTGCTTCTAGTTCTGACATTGCAGTAATAACCAACAAGTAATCTAACTAACAATTCCAAAACTACTGTCTTATACACACAAGGGTAAGGGGATAAAGAATATGTACATAAAGATATATGAATGAGTGATGGTACAGAGCAGCATAGGCAAGATACACTAGATGGTATCGATTACCGTATATACATATTTTATTTATTTTATTTATTTATTTCACCTTTATTTAACCTCTCTGGCCCACCCGGGACGCAACCGCACCCCTGCCAACAATAAATGCAAATGCGCTCGCCAAATGCTAATAGCACTCGTTAAAACTCAAATGTTCATTAAAATTCACATGCAGAGTACTCAATTCAAGCTACACTCGTTGTGAATCTAGCCAACGAGTCAGATTTGTAAAATGCTTTTCGGCGAAAGCATGAGAAGCTTTTATCTGATAGCAGGCAACACCCTGAAATACCAGAAGGGGACGTAAACAAAGGAATTAGCGTAGCCGGCGCTACAAAACACAGAAATAAAATATAAAACATTCATTACCTTTGACGAGATTCTTTGTTGCCAGTCCTATATGTCCCATAAACATCACAATTGGGTCTTTTTTCGATTAAATCAGTCCTTGTGTACCCAAAATGTCAATTTATGAACACCCCGTCAGATCCAGTAAAAACAAATTTTTTAAACGCGGCGTTATTTTTTAAATTAAAAAAGTTGCCTATAAACTTTGACAATACACTTCAAGCTACTTCTGTAATCCAACTTTAGGTATTACTAAACGTTAATAAACGATCAAATTGATCACGGAGCGATCTGTATTCAATAAGTACGAGTTTGGGAAACGTAACTAACTTTTCTGGTTCCATTGTTTACAGCTGTGGACTTGACAACTGGATGTGGCTATTACTCAGATGACCAAGGATTTAGTTGAATCGAAATCACAACACTGGCGACATCGTGTGGAAGTTATAGGAACTGTATTCTCAGCCTTAACTATTTTTCCTTCCAATAGACAATACATGGGCTGGCGGATTGATTTTTTCTTTGTCGATTTAGTGACCAGGTTTTCTGGCGATTTTGACCACGGAACTCGTTCTGTTAAAGTCACAGACACCATTGAAACAGTTCTAGAAACTTTAGAGTGTTTTCTATGCACACATACTAATCATATGCATATACTATATTCCTGGCATGAGTAGCAGGACGTTGAAATGTTGCGCGATTTTTAACAGCCCGATCTCTAAGAGGTTTTAACCAGGTAGGCAAGTTGAGAACAAGTTCTCATTTACAATTGTGAACTGGCCAGGATAAAGCAAAGCAGTTCGAAACATACAACAACACAGAGTTACACATAGAGTAAAACAAACATACAGTCAATAATACAGTATAAACAAGTCTATATACGATGTGAGATAAGGAGGTAAAAAAGGCAAAAAAGGCAAAGTAAATACAATATAGCAAGTAAAACACTGGAATGGTAGATTTGCAATGGAAGAATGTGCAAAGTAGAAATAAAAATAATGGGGTGCAAAGGAGCAAAATAAATTAATTAATTAAATACAGTAGGGAAAGAGGTAGTTGTTTGGGCTAAAATATAGGTGGGCTATGTACAGGTGCAGTAATCTGTGAGCTGTTCTGACAGTTGGTGCTTAAAGCTAGTGAGGGAGATAAGTGTTTCCAGTTTCAGTGCTTTTTGTAGTTCGTTCCAGTCATTGGCAGCAGAGAACTGGAAGGAGAGGCGGCCAAAGAAATAATTGTTTTTGTTGGTGACTAGAGAGATATACCTGCTGGAGCGTGTGCTACAGGTGGGAGATGCTATGGTGACCAGCGAGCTGAGATAAGGGGGGACTTTACCTAGCAGGGTAAAGATGACATGACAACATGTAGATGACATGGAGCCAGTGGGTTTGGCGACGAGTATGAAGCGAGGGCCAGCCAACGAGAGCGTACAGGTCGCAATGGTGGGTAGTATTTGGGGCTTTGGTGACAAAACGGATTGCACTTTGATAGACTGCATCCAATTTGTTGAGTAGGGTATTGGAGGCTATTTTGTAAATGACATCGCCAAAGTCGAGGATTGGTAGGATGGTCAGTTTTACAAGGGTATGTTTGGCAGCATGAGTGAAGGATGTTTTGTTGCGAAATAGGAAGCCGATTCTAGATTTAAGGAGATATTTGATATGGGTCTGGAAGGAGAGTTTACAGTCTAACCAGACACCTAAGTATTTGTAGTTGTCCACGTATTCTAAGTCAGAGCCGTCCAGAGTAGTGATGTTGGACAGGCGGGCAGGTGCGGGTAGAGATCGGTTGAAGAGCATGCATTTAGTTTTACTTGTATTTAAGAGCAATTGGAGGCCACGGAAGGAGAGTTGTATGGCATTGAAGCTTGCCTGGAGAGTTGTTAACACAGTGTCCAAAGAAGGGCCAGAAGTATACAGAATGGTGTCGTCTGCGTAGAGGTGGATCAGAGACTCACCAGCAGCAAGAGCGACCTCATTGATGTATACAGAGAGAGAGTCGGTCCAAGAATTGAACCCTGTGGCACCCCCATAGAGACTGCCAGAGGTCCGGACAGCAGACCCTCCGATTTGACACACTGAACTCTATCAGAGAAGTAGTTGGTGAACCAGGTGAGGCAATCATTTGAGAAACCAAGGCTGTCGAGTCTGCCGATGAGGATGTGGTGATTGACAGAGTCGAAAGCCATGGCCAGATCAATGAACACGGCTGCACAGTAATGTTTCTTATCGATGGCGGTCAAGATATCGTTTAGGACGTTGAGCGTGGCTGAGGTGCACCCATGACCAGCTCTGAAACCAGATTGCATAGCAGAGAAGGTATGGTGAGATTCGAAATGATCAGTAATCTGTTTGTTGACTTGGCTTTCGAAGACCTTAGAAAGGCATGGTAGATATAGGTCTGTAGCACTTTGGGTCAAGAGTTTCCCCCTTTGAAGAGGGGGATGACCGCCTGCTTTCCAATCTTTGGGAATCTCAGACGACATGAAAGAGAGGTTGAACAGGCTAGTAATAGGGGTGGCAACAATTTCGGCAGATCATTTTAGAAAGAAAGGGTCCAGATTGTCTAGCCCAGCTGATTTGTAGGGGTCCAGATTTTGCAGCTCTTTCAGAACATCAGCTGAACGGATTTGGGAGAAGGAGAAATGGGGAAGGCTTGGGTGAGTTGCTGTGGGGGGTGCAGTGCTGTTGACCGGGGTAGGAGTAGCCAGGTGGAAAGCATGGCTAGCCGTAGAAAAATGCTTTTTGAAATTCTCAATTATGGTGGATTTATCAGTGGTGACAGTGTTTCCTATCTTCAGTGCGGTGGGCAGCTGGGAGGAGGTGTTCTTATTCTCCATGTACTTTACAGTGTCCCAGAAATTTTTGAGTTAGTGTAGCAGGAAGCAAATTTCTGCTTGAAAAAAACTGTATGTAATGAAACCAAGATGACCTGGGGTGCTAATGTAAGAAATAACACGTAAAAAAAAACAAAAAACTGCATAGTTTCCTAGAAAGCATGAACGAAGGCGGCCATCTCTGTCGGCGCCGGAAGTGGGGATGTTTTTAAGTGCAGGAATGTGGGGATGTTTTTTAAGTGCAGGGACTGGGAGACTAGTCAGGATCAAGGGAAAGATGAGAACGACGGAAAGTACAGAACGATCCTTGATGAAAACCTGCTCCAGAGCCCTCAGGACCTCAGTCTGTGGTTAAGGTTCACCTTCCAACAGGCCAACAGCCCTAAGCACACAGCCAAGACAATGCAGGAGAGGCTTTGGGACAAGTTTCTATATGTCCTTGAGTGGCCCAGCCAGAGCCGATCGAACATCTTTGGAGAGACCTGAAAATAGCTGTAGCGATGATGTTGTTTTATTAGAAGTCTGCAAACATTTCTAAAAACCGGTTTTTGCCTTGTCATTATGGGGTATTGTGATGTCATTATGGGGTATTGTGATGCCATTATGGAGTATTGTGTGTAGATAGTTGAGTAAATGCTAACATTAACATTCGTTACTCTGTTGTTCCGCTGGGCTGTGTGCTCCGCTGTTAGCTGTTAGCTGTTAGCTGGGCTGTGTGTTCCTCTGTTAGCTGGGCTGTGTGTTCCTCTGTTAGCTTGGCTGTGTGCTCCTCTCTTAGCTGGGCTGTGAGTTCCTCTGTTAGCTGGGCGTGTGGTCCTCTGTTAGCTGGGCTGTGTGGTCTTCTGTTAACTGGGCTGTGTTCCTCTGTTAACTGGGCTGTGTGTTCCTCTGTTAGCTGGGCTATGTGTTCCTCTGTTAGCTGGGCTGTGTAGTCCTCTGTCAGCTGGGCTGTGTGGTCCTCTGTTTGCTGGGCTGTGTGGTCCTCTGTTAGCTGGGCTGTGTGGTCCTCTGTTAGCTGGGCTGTGTAGTCCTCTGTTAGCTGGGCTGTGTGGTCCTCTTAGCTGGGCTGTGTTAGCTGTGCTGTGTAATCCTCTGTTAGCTGGGCTGTATAGTCCTCTCTTAGCTGGGCTCTGTTAGCTGGGCTGTGTAGTCCTCTGTTAGCTGGGCTGTATAGTCCTCTCTTAGCTGGGCTGTGTGGTCCTCTGTTAGCTGGGCTGTGTGGTCCTCTGTTAGCTGGGCTGTGTGTTCCTCTGTTAGCTGGACTGTGTGGTCCTCTGTTTGCTGGGCTGTGTGGTCTTCTGTTAGCTGGGCTGTGTGTTCCTCTGTTAGCTGGGCTGTGAGTTCCTCTGTTAGCTGGGCTGTGTGTTCCTCTGTTAGCTGGGCTGTGTTCCTCTGTTAGCTGGGCTGTGTGGTCCTCTGTTAGCTGGGCTGTGTGGTCCTCTGTTAGCTGGGCTGTGTGGTCCTCTGTTAGCTGGGCTGTGTGGTCCTCTGTTAGCTGGGCTGTGTGTTCCTCTGTTAGCTGGGCTGTGTGGTCCTCTGTTAGCTGGGCTGTGTGTTCCTCTGTTAGCTGGGCTGTGTGCTCCTCTGTTAGCTGGGCTGTGTGGTCCTCTGTTAGCTGAGCTGTGTGTTCCTCTGTTAGCTGGGCTGTGTAGTCCTCTGTCAGCTGGGCTGTGAGTTCCTCTGTTAGCTGGGCTGTGTGATTCTCTGTTAGCTGGGCTGTGAGTTCCCTCTGTTAGCTGGGCTGTGAGTTCCCTCTTATAGCTGGGCTGTGTGTTCCTCTGTTAGCTGGGCTGTGTGATCCTCTGTTAGCTGGGCTGTGAGTTCCCTCTGTTAGCTGGGCTGTGAGTTCCCTCTTATAGCTGGGCTGTGTGTTCCTCTGTTAGCTGGGCTGTGTGATCCTCTGTTAGCTGGGCTGTGAGTTCCCTCTGTTAGCTGGGCTGTGAGTTCCCTCTTATAGCTGGGCTGTGAGCTCCCTCTGTTAGCTGGGCTGTGAGTTCCTCTGTTAGCTGGGCTGTGTGTTCCTCTGTTAGCTGGGCTGTGTGTTCCTCTGTTAGCTGGGCTGTGAGTTCCCTCTGTTAGCTGGGCTGTGAGTTCCTCTGTTAGCTGGGCTGTGTGTTCCTCTGTTAGCTTGGCTGTGTAGTCCTCTGTCAGCTGAGCTGTGTGTTCCTCTGTTTGCTGGGGCGGCAGGGTAGCCTAGTGGTTAGAGCATTGGACTAGTAACCGGAAGGTTGCGAGTTCAAACCCCTGAGCTGCCAAGGTACAAATCTGTCGTTCTGCCCCTGAACAGGCAGTTAACCCACTGTTCCAATTTGTAAGTCGCTCTGGATAAGAGCGTCTGCTAAATGACTTAAATGTAAATGTGTGTTCCTCTGTTAGCTGGGCTGTGTGTTCCTCTGTTTGCTGGGCTGTGTGGTCCTCTGTTAGCTGGGCTGTATAGTCCTCTGTTAGCTGGGCTGTGTAGTCCTCTGTTAGCTGGGCTGTGTAGTCCTCTGTTAGCTGGGCTGTGTGTTCCCCTGTTAGCTGGGCTGTGTGTTCCTTTGTTTGCTGGGCTGTGTGTTCCTTTGTTAGCTGGGCTGTGTGTTCCTCTGTTTGCTGGGCTGTGTGTTCCTCTGTTAGCTGGGCTGTGTTCCTCTGTTAGCTTGGCTGTGTGCTCCTCTCTTAGCTGGGCTGTGTAGTCCTCTGTTAGCTGGGCTGTGTAGTCCTCTGTTAGCTGGGCTGTGTAGTCCTCTGTTAGCTGGGCTGTGTGTTCCCCTGTTAGCTGGGCTGTGTGTTCCTTTGTTTGCTGGGCTGTGTGTTCCTTTGTTAGCTGGGCTGTGTGTTCCTCTGTTTGCTGGGCTGTGTGTTCCTCTGTTTGCTGGGCTGTGAGTCCCTCTGTTAGCTGGTCTGTGTTCCTCTGTTAGCTGGGCTGTGTGCTCCTCTGTTAGCTGGGCTGTGTGTTCCTCTGTTAGCTGGGCTGTGTGTACCTCTGTTAGCTGGGCTGTGTGTTCCTCTGTTTGCTGGGCTGTGTGTTCCTCTGTTAGCTGGGCTGTGTGTCCTCTGTTAGCTGGGCTGTGTGTTCCTCTGTTAGCTGGGCTGTGTTCCTCTGTTAGCTTGGCTGTGTGCTCCTCTCTTAGCTGGGCTGTGTGGTCCTCTGTTAGCTGGGCCGTGTGGTCCTCTGTTAGCTGGGCTGTGTGGTCTTCTGTTAACTGGGCTGTGTGTTCCTCTGTTAGCTGGGCTGTGTGTTCCTCTGTTAGCTGGACTGTGTGGTCCTCTGTTTGCTGGGCTGTGTGGTCCTCTGTTAGCTGGGCTGTGTGTTCCTCTGTTAGCTGGGCTGTGAGTTCCTCTGTTAGCTGGGCTGTGTGTTCCTCTGTTAGCTGGGCTGTGTTCCTCTGTTAGCTGGGCTGTGGTCCTCTGTTAGCTGGGCTGTGTGGTCCTCTGTTAGCTGGGCTTGGTGGTCCTCTGTTAGCTGGGATGTGTGCTCCTCTGTTAGCTGGGCTGTGTGTTCCTCTGTTAGCTGGGCTGTGTGGTCCTCTGTTAGCTGGGCTGTGTGTTCCTCTGTTAGCTGGGCTGTGTGCTCCTCTGTTAGCTGGGCTGTGTGGTCCTCTGTTAGCTGGGCTGTGTGTTCCTCTGTTAGCTGGGCTGTGTGCTCCTCTGTTAGCTGGGCTGTGTGGTCCTCTGTTAGCTGAGCTGTGTGTTCCTCTGTTAGCTGGGCTGTGTGTTCCTCTGTTAGCTGGGCTGTGTTCCTCTGTTAGCTTGGCTGTGTGCTCCTCTCTTAGCTGGGCTGTGTGTTCCTCTGTTAGCTGGGCCGTGTGGTCCTCTGTTAGCTGGGCTGTGTGGTCTTCTGTTAACTGGGCTGTGTGTTCCTCTGTTAGCTGGGCTGTGTGTTCCTCTGTTAGCTGGACTGTGTGGTCCTCTGTTTGCTGGGCTGTGTGGTCCTCTGTTAGCTGGGCTGTGTGTTCCTCTGTTAGCTGGGCTGTGAGTTCCTCTGTTAGCTGGGCTGTGTGTTCCTCTGTTAGCTGGGCTGTGTGGTCCTCTGTTAGCTGGGCTGTGTGTTCCTCTGTTAGCTGGGCTGTGTTCCTCTGTTAGCTGGGCTGTGTGGTCCTCTGTTAGCTGGGCTGTGTGGTCCTCTGTTAGCTGGGCTTGGTGGTCCTCTGTTAGCTGGGATGTGTGCTCCTCTGTTAGCTGGGCTGTGTGTTCCTCTGTTAGCTGGGCTGTGTGGTCCTCTGTTAGCTGGGCTGTGTGTTCCTCTGTTAGCTGGGCTGTGTGCTCCTCTGTTAGCTGGGCTGTGTGGTCCTCTTTTAGCTGAGCTGTGTGTTCCTCTGTTAGCTGGGCTGTGTGTTCCTCTGTCAGCTGGGCTGTGAGTTCCTCTGTTAGCTGGGCTGTGTGTTCCTCTGTTAGCTGGGCTGTGTGGTCTTCTGTTAACTGGGCTGTGTGTTCCTCTGTTAGCTGGGCTGTGTGTTCCTCTGTTAGCTGGACTGTGTGGTCCTCTGTTTGCTGGGCTGTGTGGTCCTCTGTTAGCTGGGCTGTGTGTTCCTCTGTTAGCTGGGCTGTGTGTTCCTCTGTTAGCTGGGCTGTGTTCCTCTGTTAGCTGGGCTGTGTTCCTCTGTTAGCTGGGCTGTGTGGTCCTCTGTTAGCTGGGCTGTGTGGTCCTCTGTTAGCTGGGCTGTGTGGTCCTCTGTTAGCTGGGATGTGTGCTCCTCTGTTAGCTGGGCTGTGTGTTCCTCTTTTAGCTGGGCTGTGTGTTCCTCTGTTAGCTGGGCTGTGTAGTCCTCTGTTAGCTGGGCTGTGTAGTCCTCTGTTAGCTGGGCTGTGTAGTCCTCTGTTAGCTGGGCTGTGTGTTCCCCTGTTAGCTGGGCTGTGTGTCCCTTTGTTTGCTGTGTGTTCATTTGTTAGCTGGGCTGTGTGTTCCTCTGTTAGCTGGGCAGTGTGTTCCTCTGTTAGCTGGGCTGTGTGTACCTCTGTTAGCTGGACTGTGAGTTCTTCTATTAGCTGGGCTGTGTTCCTCTGTTAGCTGGGCTGTGTGGTCCTCTGTTAGCTGGGCTGTGTGGTCCTCTGTTAGCTGGTCTGTGTTCCTCTGTTAGCTTGGCTGTGTGCTCCTCTCTTAGCTGGGCTGTGTGTTCCTCTGTTACCTGGGCCGTGTGGTCCTCTGTTAGCTGGGCTGTGTGGTCTTCTGTTAACTGAGCTGTGTGTTCCTCTGTTAGCTGGGCTGTGTGTTCCTCTGTCAGCTGGGCTGTGAGTTCCTCTGTTAGCTGGGCTGTGTGGTCCTCTGTTAGCTGGGCTGTGAGTTCCCTCTGTTAGCTGGGCTTTGTGTTCCTCTGTTAGCTGGGCTGTGAGTTCCTCTGTTAGCTGGGCTGTGTGTTCCTCTGTTAGCTGGGCTGTGAGTTCCTCTGTTAGCTGGGCTGTGTGTTCCTCTGTTAGCTGGGCTGTGTGTTCCTCTGTTAGCTGGGCCGTGTGGTCCTCTGTTAGCTGGGCTGTGTGGTCTTCTGTTAACTGGGCTGTGTGTTCCTCTGTTAGCTGGGCTGTGTGTTCCTCTGTTAGCTGGACTGTGTGGTCCTCTGTTTGCTGGGCTGTGTGGTCCTCTGTTAGCTGGGCTGTGTGTTCCTCTGTTAGCTGGGCTGTGAGTTCCTCTGTTAGCTGGGCTGTGTGTTCCTCTGTTAGCTGGGCTGTGTCCTCTGTTCCTCTGTGTGTTCCTCTGTTAGCTGGGCTGTGTGTTCTGGGCTCTGTTAGCTGGGCTGTGTTCCTCTGTTAGCTGGGCTGTGTGGTCCTCTGTTAGCTGGGCTGGTCCTCTGTTAGCTGGGATGTGTGCTCCTCTGTTAGCTGGGCTGTGTGTTCCTCTGTTAGCTGGGCTGTGTGGTCCTCTGTTAGCTGGGCTGTGTGTTCCTCTGTTAGCTGGGCTGTGTGCTCCTCTGTTAGCTGGGCTGTGTGGTCTCTCTTTAGCTGGGCTGTGTGTTCCTCTGTTAGCTGGGCTGTGTGTTCCTCTGTTAGCTGGGCTGTGAGTTCCTCTGTTAGCTGGGCTGTGTGTTCCTCTGTTAGCTGGGCTGTGTGGTCTTCTGTTAACTGGGCTGTGTGTTCCTCTGTTAGCTGGGCTGTGTGTTCCTCTGTTAGCTGGACTGTGTGGTCCTCTGTTTGCTGGGCTGTGTTTTCCTCTGTTAGCTGGGCTGTGTGTTCCTCTGTTAGCTGGGCTGTGTGCTCCTCTGTTAGCTGGGCTGTGTTCCTCTGTTAGCTGGGCTGTGTTCCTCTGTTAGCTGGGCTGTGTGGTCCTCTGTTAGCTGGGCTGTGTGGTCCTCTGTTAGCTGGGCTGTGGTCCTCTGTTAGCTGGGATGTGTGCTCCTCTGTTAGCTGGGCTGTGTGTTCCTCTTTTAGCTGGGCTGTGTGTTCCTCTGTTAGCTGGGCTGTGTAGTCCTCTGTTAGCTGGGCTGTGTAGTCCTCTGTTAGCTGGGCTGTGTAGTTCCTCTGTTAGCTGGGCTGTGTGTTCCCCTAGCTGGGCTGTGTGTCCCTTTGTTTGCTGTGTGTTCATTTGTTAGCTGGGCTGTGTGTTCCTCTGTTAGCTGGGCAGTGTGTTCCTCTGTTAGCTGGGCTGTGTGTACCTCTGTTAGCTGGACTGTGAGTTCTTCTGTTAGCTGGGCTGTGTTCCTCTGTTAGCTGGGCTGTGTGGTCCTCTGTTAGCTGGGCTGTGTGGTCCTCTGTTAGCTGGTCTGTGTTCCTCTGTTAGCTTGGCTGTGTGCTCCTCTCTTAGCTGGGCTGTGTGTTCCTCTGTTACCTGGGCCGTGTGGTCCTTGTTAGCTGGGCTGTGTGGTCTTCTGTTAGCTTGGCTGTGTGTTCCTCTGTTAGCTGGGCTGTGTGCTCCTCTGTTAGCTGGGCTGTGTGTTCCTCTGTTAGCTGGGCTGTGTGTTCCTCTGTTAGCTGGGCTGTGTGTTCCTCTGTTAGCTGGGCTGTGTTCCTCTGTTAGCTGGGCTGTGTGTTCCTCTGTTAGCTGGGCTGTGTAGTCCTTGTCAGCTGGGCTGTGAGTTCCCTCTGTTAGCTGGGCTGTGTGTTCCTCTGTTAGCTGGGCTGTGTGTTCCTCTGTTAGCTGGGCTGTGAGTTCCTCTGTTAGCTGGGCTGTGTGGTCCTCTGTTAGCTGGGCTGTGTGTTCCTCTGTTAGCTGGGCTGTGAGTTCCTCTGTTAGCTGGGCTGTGTGTTCCTCTGTCAGCTGGGCTGTGTGTTCCTCTGTTAGCTGGGCTGTGTGTTCCTCTGTCAGCTGGGCTGTGTGTTCCTCTGTTAGCTGGGCTGTGTAGTCCTCTGTTAGCTGGGCTGTGAGTTCCCTCTGTTAGCTGGGCTGTGTGTTCCGCTGTTAGCTGGGCTGTGACTTCCCTCTGTTAGCTGGGCTGTGTGTTCCTCTGTTAGCTGGGCTGTGTGTTCCTCTGTTAGCTGGGCTGTGTGTTCCTCTGTTAGCTGGGCTGTGTGTCCCTCTGTTAGCTGGGCTGTGTTCATCTGTTAGCTGGGCTGTGTGTTCCTCTGTTAGCTGGGCTGTGTAGTCCTTGTCAGCTGGGCTGTGAGTTCCTCTGTTAGCTGGGCTGTGAGTTCCCTCTGTTAGCTGGGCTGTGTGTTCCTCTGTTAGCTGGGCTGTGTGGCCCTCTGTTAGCTGGGCTGTGTGTTCCTCTGTTAGCTGGGCTGTGTGGTCCTCTGTTAGCTGGGCTGTGAGTTCCTCTGTTAGCTTGGCTGTGTGTTCCTCTGTCAGCTGGGCTGTGTGTTCCTCTGTTAGCTGGGCTGTGTAGTCCTCTGTTAGCTGGGCTGTGAGTCTCTGTTAGCTGGGTTCCTCTGTTAGCTGGGCTGTGTGTTCCTCTGTTAGCTGGGCTGTGTGTTCCGCTGTTAGCTGGGCTGTGTGTTCCTCTGTTAGCTGGGCTGTGTGTTCCTCTGTTAGCTGGGCTGTGTGTTCCTCTGTTAGCTGGGCTGTGTGTTCCTCTGTTAGCTGGGCTGTGTAGTCCTCTGTTAGCTGGGCTGTGAGTTCCCTCTGTTAGCTGGGCTGTGTGTTCCTCTGTTAGCTGGGCTGTGTGTTCCGCTGTTAGCTGGGCTGTGACTTCCCTCTGTTAGCTGGGCTGTGAGTTCCTCTGTTAGCTGGGCTGTGTGTTCCTCTGTTAGCTGGGCTGTGAGTTCATCTGTTAGCTGGGCTTTGTAGTCCTCTGTTAGCTGGGCTGTATAGTCCTCTCTTAGCTGGGCTGTGTGGTCCTCTGTTAGCTGGGCTGTGAGTTCCTCTGTTAGCTGGGCTGTGAGTTCCTCTGTTAGCTGGGCTGTGTGTTCCGCTGTTAGCTGGGCTGTGAGTTCCTCTGTTAGCTGGGCTGTGTGTTCCGCTGTTAGCTGGGCTGTGAGGTCCTCTGTTAGCTGGGCTGTGTGGTCCCTCTGTTAGCTGGGCTGTGTGGTCCTCTGTTAGCTGGGCTGTGTAGTCCTCTGTCAGCTGGGCTGTGAGGCCCTCTGTTAGCTGGGCTGTGTGTTCCTCTGTTAGCTGGGCTGTGAGTTCCTCTGTTAGCTGGGCTGTGAGTTCCCTCTGTTAGCTGGGCTGTGAGTTCCTCTGTCAGCTGGGCTGTGTAGTCCTCTGTTAGCTGGGCTGTGAGTTCCTCTGTTAGCTGGGCTGTGAGTTCCCTCTGTTAGCTGGGCTGTGTGGCCCTCTGTTAGCTGGGCTGTGAGTTCCCTCTGTTAGCTGGGCTGTGAGTTCCTCTGTTAGCTGGGCTGTGTGTTCCTCTGTTAGCTGGGCTGTGTGTTCCTCTGTTAGCTGGGCTGTGAGTTCCCTCTGTTAGCTGGGCTGTGTGTTCCTCTGTTAGCTGGGCTGTGTGGCCCTCTGTTAGCTGGGCTGTGTGGCCCTCTGTTAGCTGGGCTGTGAGTTCCCTCTGTTAGCTGGGCTGTGTGTTCCTCTGTTAGCTGGGCTGTGTGTTCCTCTGTTAGCTGGGCTGTGTG
>NC_088220.1:3913084-3980584 GCF_036934945.1 Oncorhynchus masou masou
CAAAGCATAGCCCCCACACCACTAGAAGGATATCACCAACTTACCAACTTACAGTGCCTTGCGAAAGTATTCGGCCCCCTTGAACTTTGCGACCTTTTGCCACATTTCAGGCTTCAAACATAAAGATATAAAACTGTATTTTTTGGTGAAGAATCAACAACAAGTGGGACACAATCATGAAGTGGAACGACATTTCTTGGATATTTCAAACTTTTAAAAACTGAAAAATTGGGCGTGCAAAATTATTCAGTCCCCTTAAGTTAATACTTTGTAGCGCCACCTTTTGCTGCGATTACAGCTGTAAGTCACTTGCGGTATGTCTCTATCAGTTTTGCACATCGAGAGACTGAATTTTTTTCCCATTCCTCCTTGCTAAACAGCTCGAGCTCAGTGAGGTTGGATGGAGAGCATTTGTGAACAGTAGTTTTCAGTTCTTTCCACAGATTCTCGATTGGATTCAGGTCTGGACTTTGACTTGGCCATTCTAACACCTGGATATGTTTATTTTTGAACCATTCCATTGTAGATTTTGCTTTATGTTTTGGATCATTGTCTTGTTGGAAGACAAATCTCTGTCCCAGTCTCAGGTCTTTTGCAGACTCCATCAGGTTTTCTTCCAGAATGGGCCTGTATTTGGCTCCATCCATCTTCCCATCAATTTTAACCATCTTCCCTGTCCCTGCTGAAGAAAAGCAGGCCCAAACCATGATGCTGCCACCACCATGTTTGACAGTGGGTATGGTGTGTTCAGGGTGATGAGCTGTGTTGCTTTTACACTAAACATAACGTTTTGCATTGTTGCCAAAAAGTTCAATTTTGGTTTCATCTGACCAGAGCACCTTCTTCCACATGTTTGGTGTGTCTCCCAGGTGGCTTGTGGCAAACTTTAAACGACACTTTTTATGGATATCTTTAAGAAATGGCTTTCTTCTTGCCACTCTTCCATAAAGGCCAGATTTGTGCAATATACGACTGATTGTTGTCCTATGGACAGAGTCTCCCACCTCAGCTGTAGATCTCTGCAGTTCATCCAGAGTGATCATGGGCCTCTTGGCTGCATCTCTGATCAGTCTTCTCCTTGTATGAGCTGAAAGTTTAGAGGGACGGCCAGGTCCTGGTAGATTTGCAGTGGTCTGATACTCCTTCCATTTCAATATTATCGCTTGCACAGTGCTCCTTGGGATGTTTAAAGATTGGGAAATCTTTTTGTATCCAAATCCGGCTTTAAACTTCTTCACAACAGTATCTCGGACCTGCCTGGTGTGTTCCTTGTTCTTCATGATGCTCTCTGCGCTTTTAACGGACTTCTGAGACTATCACAGTGCAGGTGCATTTATACGGAGACTTGATTACACACAGGTGGATTGTATTTATCATCATTAGTCATTTAGGTCAACATTGGATCATTCAGAGATCCTCACTGAACTTCTGGAGAGAGATTGCTGCACTGAAAGTAAAGGGGCTGAATAATTTTGCACGCCCAATTTTTCAGTTTTTGATTTGTTAAAAAAGTTTGAAATATCCAATAAATGTCGTTCCACTTCATGATTGTGTCCCACTTGTTGTTGATTCTTCACAAAAAATACAGTTTTATATCTTTATGTTTGAAGCCTGAAATGTGGCAAAAGGTCGCAAAGTTCAAGGGGGCCGAATACTTTCGCAAGGCACTGTACCATCCTGAGACAAGGCGGAGTATAGCCCACAAAGATCTCCGCCACGGCACAACCCAAGGGGGTTGTACCCTCACCTACCCCCTCCTCCCCTCTGCCTACTCCCCATAACCCCTCCTCTCTCTCCATCCAAGCAGGTTACCCCTGGTGGGCTGCCAGACCCTGCTGAGTCCCATAGTGAGCTGTGGTCCTCCGGGGGTGGTTTTGACACGGCCCACAATTCTCAGCATGGACCATTGTTCTGACGCCTGTCCTGAGAACTGGGCCATCAGGCTGAAGAAACAGAACTACGAAGGAGTCTGGGAGGTGAGAACAGAGACACACACAGACACATATTCACACGTGAGAGGAACAGCATTATAGCTAGATTACTTTATTTATTTATTTTATTTTGTGTATTTTGGGTAGAGGATGGTTTGGCCGGGGGGGGGGGGTTAATACTTGGATGGTTGAACCAGTGAACCAGCCTGGGAATACCAATGCTGTAAGCTTAAAAAAAAAGAAAAATTATATTAAAAAAAAAAAAATCAACCATGCGCAGTTATTCAAATGAAGTGCACACTTCTCCAAGAGGAATTCAATTCTCTCCTCAAATGTCTCCTCTGACATTTAAATTGCATATAACCTCGAGGTACTTCTTAAAGTTCTTAAACCTTGTGTTTCTGACCCCCTGACACCAATTACAAAGACCCCTCTATACAGTACTGTCCTCTGGGCTACAGAGCCGTTCCCCTCTCTACTCTACCTGTAGACTACATTAGAAAGCAGTGCAGAGATCCAACCTCCCCTCACCTTCATATAAATTCTTCAATGTCTGTGTGTCAGCTCAGGAATACTGTATGTCAGAGAGTGAGAGAGAGAGAGAGAGAGAGCTAGAGAAAGAGAGGTAGAGCGAGAGTGAGTGAGAGGGGGTAGGGAGGGAGAGAGGACAAATGAGAGGTCTGTGAGAGGGAGAGAGAGGGAGGGAGGGGGTGAGGTGGGGAGAGAGAGAGGAGGAGAGAGAAAGAGAGGTAGAGCGAGAAGGAGAGAGGGGGGAGAGAGAGAAAGAGAGGTAGAGAGAGAGAGGGGGAGGGGGTGAGGTGGGGAGAGAGAGCGGAGAAGAGAGAAAGAGAGGTAGAGCGAGAAGGAGAGAGGGGGGAGAGAGAGAAAGAGAGGTAGAGAGAGAGGGGGAGGGAAAAAGAGAGAGGGAAGGAGGGAGTGAGGTGGGGAGAGAGAGAGGAGGAGAGAGAAAGAGAAAGAGAGGTAGAGCGAGAGGGAGCGAGGGGGAGAGAGAGAAAGTGATAGAGGTAGAGCGAGAGACAGAAAGAGGGGGGGAAAGAGAAAGAGAGAGGACGAATGAGAGGTCTGTGGGAGGGAGGGAGGGAGGGAGGGAGGGAGGGAGGGAGGGAGGGAGGGAGGGAGGGAGGGAGGGAGGGAGGGAGGGAGGGAGGGAGGAGGGAGGGAATGTGTCATTTTGAAAATCAAGTATACCTTAAATGTCATAGTCATTTAGGCTTTGCCGACAGCTAATTGTTAGATATGGGGGATGTGCTGCTGAAATCAACAAATAGAAACATCAAGCCACTTTCTACATATGTGCCGTTTCTAAAATCTAGTATTGGTTTCAAATGCCAGGATGTTGTACTCATCTCACCACTTCATCTCGTAGAATTAGATGTATACTTAACCACAATGCATTTGGAAGAGGTGGGCTGAGAGTGATTAGGCCCCTTCAAGTTGCCATACCGTACAACTCAACAAGGTTACTTTGTTTGGAACATGCCGAATTGCGAAGCTTCTGCTGTGATGATTACATTTAGTAGTTTTCTTTGTTGCTCTTAAAATGATCACAATTATTATTATTATTTATTTTACCTTTATTTAACTAGGCAAGTCAGTTAAGAACAAATTCTTATTTTCAATGACAGCCTAGGAACAGTGGGTTAACTGCCTGTTCAGGGGCAGAACGACAGATTTGTACCTTGCCAGCTCGGGGGTTACTTCCGGTTACTAGTCCAGCGCTCTAACCACTAGGCTACCCTGCCGCTCCTCCACTCTAACCACTAGGCTACCCTGCCGCCCATTTAATCCTAGGCTACATCTATGAAATAAGTATTTTTAAAAACATTTTGTGGGAGGAATTTCTTGTTTCTAGTTCTCGTGGCCTTCATCAAAGCTTTGAAACTAAATACAAAAAAAAACATATTTTGATTTGTGCGTCGGCACCGCGGGGACTCAGGGCGTTAGCTGTGTTATTGATGTGATGCTAATCAGGCCTTTTGAACGTATGGACTGGTTGAGTTCTGTAGACTAGTCTACCTATTCAATTATTTAATTTATAGATCAAGCCTTAGTAGTCATTCTGATCTCGTTCTCAATGATCAGTGGTTTAGTTTTTTATGTTACTGTCTAGTGGTCCTGAATGTGTGATGCAGCCGACTGTCCATGTTGTTTTGAAATATAATTTTGCTTTGAACCGTTGAACAGTTTAAGTGTGGCGACACAGTATGTTGAAATGGAACCAAATGATCTGTTTCGGCCTTCAGTGCTTTTTAATAAGGATAGATGGGTTAGTCTGACTATAACCAGCCTGTTAACCATGAGGGCTAACCAGCCTGAGTAGGTCTATAACCAAAGTATAACCAGCCTGAGTAGGTCTATAACCAATGTGATGAGTAGGTAACCAGCCAGCCTGAGGTCTATAACCACCAGCCTGAGTAGGTCTATAACCAGCCTGAGTAGGTCTATAACCAGCCTGAGTAGTCTATAACCAGTAGGTCTATAACCATAACCATAACCTGAGAGGTCTATAACCAGCCTATAACCAGCCTAGGTCTATAACCAGCCAGCCTATAACCAGCCTGAGTAGGTCTATAACCAGCCTGTCTATAACCAGTAGGTAACCAGCCTATAACCAGCCTGAGTAGGCCTCTAACCAGCCTGAGTAGGTCTATAACCAGCCAGTCTATAACCAGCCTGAGTAGGTCTATAACCAGCCTGAGTAGGTCTATAACCAGCCTGAGTAGGTCTATAACCAGCCTGAGTAGGTCTATAACCAGTAGGCCTAACCAGCCTAGGTCTATAACCAGCCTGAGTAGGTCTATAACCAGCCTGAGTAGGTCTATAACCAGCCTGAGTAGGTCTATAACCAGCCTGAGTAGGTCTATAACCAGCCTCTAACCAGCCTGAGTAGGTCTATAACCAGCCTGAGTAGGGCCTGAGTAGGTCTATAACCAGCCTGAGTAGGTCTATAACCAGCCTGAGTAGGTCTATAACCAGCCTGAGTAGGTCTATAACCAGCCTGAGTAGGTCTATAACCATAACCAGCCTGAGTAGGTCTATAACCAGCCTGAGTAGGTCTATAACCAGCCTGGGGAGGTCTATAACCAACCTGAGTAGGTCTATAACCAGCCTGAGTAGGTCTATAACCAGCCTGAGTAGGTCTATAACCAGCCTGAGGAGGTCTATAACCAGCCTGAGTAGGTCTATAACCAAGGTCTATAACCAGCCTGAGTAGGTCTATAACCAGCCTAACTATAACCAGCCTGAGTAGGCCTATAACCAGCCTGAGTAGGTCTATAACCAGCCTGAGGAGGCCTATAACCAGCCTGAGTAGGTCTATAACTATAACCAGCCTGAGTAGGTCTATAACCAGCCTAACCAGCCTGAGTAGGTCTATAACCAGCCTGAGTAGGTCTATAACCAGCAGCCTGAGTAGGCCTATAACCAGCCTGAGTAGGCCTATAACCAGCCTGAGTAGGTCTATAACCAGCCTGAGTAGGTCTATAACCAGCCTGAACTATAACCAGCCTGAGTAGGTCTATAACCAGCCTGAGTAGGTCTATAACCAGCCTGAGGTCTATAACCAGCCTGGTAGGTCTATAACCAGCCTGAGTAGGTCTATAACCAGCCTGAGGAGGTCTATAACCAGCCTGAGTAGTCTATAACCAGCCTGAGTAGGTCTATAACCAGCCTGAGTAGGTCTATAACCAGCCTGAGTAGGTCTATAACCAGCCTGAGTAGGTCTATAACCAGCCTGAGTAGGTCTATAACCAGCCTGGAGTGAGGTCTATAACCAGCCTGAGTAGGTCTATAATCAGCCTGAGTAGGTCTATAACCAGCCTGAGTAGGTCTATAACCAGCCTGAGTAGGTCTATAACCAGCCTGAGGTCTATAACCAGCCTGAGTAGGCCTATAACCAGCCTGAGTAGGTCTATAACCAGCCTGAGTAGGTCTATAAGCCTGAGTAGGTCCAGCCTGAGTAGGTCTATAACCAGCCTGAGTAGGTCTATAACCAGCCTGAGGAGGTCTATAACCAGCCTGAGTAGGTCTATAACCAGCCTGAGTAGGTCTATAACCAGCCTGAGTAGGTCTATAACCAGCCTGAGTAGGTCTATAACCAGCCTGAGTAGGTCTATAACCAGCCTGAGTAGGCCTATAACCAGCCTGAGGCCTATAACCAGCCTGAGTAGGTATAACCAGCCTGAGTAGGTCTATAACCAGCCTGAGTAGGTCTATAACCAGCCTGAGTAGGTCTATAACCAGCCTGAGTAGGTCTATAACCAGCCTATAACCAGCCTGAGGAGGTAGGTCTATAACCAGCCTGAGTAGGTCTATAACCAGCCTGAGTAGGTCTATAACCAGCCTGAGTAGGTCTATAACCAGCCTGAGTAGGTCTATAACCAGCCTGAGTAGGTCTATAACCAGCCTGAGTAGGTCTATAACCAGCCTAACCAGTAGGTCTATAACCAGCCAGGCCTTTAACCTGAGTAGGTCTATAACCAGCCTGAGTAGGTCTATAACCAGCCTGAGTAGGTCTATAACCAGCCTGAGTAGGCCTATAACCAGCCTGAGTAGGTAACCAGCCTGAGTAGGTCTAACCAGCCTGAGTAGGTCTATAACCAGCCTGAGTAGGTCTATAACCAGCCTGAGTAGGCCTATAACCAGCCTGAGTAGGTCTATAACCAGCCTGAGGAGGTCTATAACTAGCCTGAGTAGGTCTATAACCAGCCTGAGTAGGTCTATAACCAGCCTGAGTAGGTCTATAACCAGCCTGAGTAGGTCTATAACCAGCCTGTAGGTCTATAACCAGGTCTATAACCAGCCTGAGTAGGTCTATAACCAGCCTGAGTAGGTCTATAACCAGCCTAATAACCAGCCTGAGTAGGTCTATAACCAGCCTGAGTAGGTCTATAACCAGCCTGAGTAGGTCTATAACCAGCCTGAGTAGGTCTATAACCAGCCTAGTAGGTCTATAACCAGCCTGAGTAGGTCTATAACCAGCCTGAGTAGGTCTATAACCAGCCTGAGTAGGTCTATAACCAGCCTGAGTAGGTCTATAACCAGCCTGAGTAGGTCTATAACCAGCCTGAGTAGGTCTATAACCATCCTAGGTCTATAACCAGCCTGAGTAGGTCTATAACCAGCCTGAGTAGGTCTATAACCAGCCTGAGTAGGTCTATAACCAGCCTGAGTATATAACCAGCCTGAGTAGGTAACCAGCCTATAACCAGCCTGAGTAGGTCTATAACCAGCCTGAGTAGGTCTATACCAGCCCAGCCTGAGTAGGTCTATAACCAGCCTGAGTAGGTCTATAACCAGCCTGAGTAGGTCTATAACCAGCCTGAGGAGGCCTTTAACCAGCCTGAGTAGGTCTATAACCAGCCTGAGTAGGTCTATAACCAGCCTGAGTAGGCCTATAACCAGCCTGAGGAGGCCTATAACCAGCCTGAGTAGGTCTATAACCAGCCTGAGTAGGTCTATAACCAGCCTGAGTAGGTCTATAACCAGCCTGAGTAGGTCTATAACCAGCCTGAGTAGGTCTATAACCAGCCTGAGTAGGTCTATAACCCTGGTAGGCCTATAACCAGCCTGAGTAGGTCTATAACCAGTCTATAACCAGCCTGAGTAGGTCTATAACCAGCCTGAGGAGGCCTATAACCAGCCTGAGTAGTCTATAACCAGCCTAGGTCTATAACCAGCCTGAGTAGGTCTATAACCAGCCTGAGTAGTCTATAACCAGTCTATAACCAGCCTGAGTAGGTCTATAACCAGCCTGAGTAGGTCGATAACCAGCCTGAGTAGGTCTATAACCAGCCTGAGTAGGTCTATAACCAGCCTGAGTAGGTCTATAACCAGCCTGAGTAGGCCTATAACCAGCCTGAGTAGGTCTATAACCAGCCTGAGTAGGTCTATAACCAGCCTGAGTAGGTCTATAACCAGCCTGAGTAGGTCTATAACCAGCCTGAGTAGGTCTATAACCAGCCTGAGTAGGTCTATAACCAGCCTGAGTAGGTCTATAACCAGCCTGAGTAGGCTATAACCAGCCTGAGTAGGTCTATAACCAGCCTGAGTAGGTCTATAACCAGCCTGAGTAGGTCTATAACCAGCCTGAGTAGGTCTATAACCAGCCTGAGTAGGTCTATAACCAGCCTGAGTAGGTCTATAACCAGCCTGAGTAGGTCTATAACCAGCCTGAGGAGGCCTATAACCAGCCTGAGTAGGTCTATAACCAGCCTGAGTAGGTCTATAACCAGCCTGAGTAGGTCTATAACCAGCCTGAGAGGTCTATAACCAGCCAGGTCTATAACCAGCCTGAGTAGGTCTATAACCAGCCTGAGTAGGTCTATCACCAGCCTGAGTAGGTCGATAACCAGCCTGAGTAGGTCTATAACCAGCCTGAGGAGGTCTATAACCAGCCTGAGTAGGTCTATAACCAGCCTGAGTAGGTCTATAACCAGCCTGAGTAGGTCTATAACCAGCCTGAGTAGGTCTATAACCAGCCTGAGGAGGTAGGTCTATAACCAGCCTGAGTAGTAGGTCTATAACCAGCCTGAGGAGGCCTATAACCAGCCTGAGTAGGTCTATAACCAGCCTGAGTAGGTCTATAACCAGCCTGAGTAGGTCTATAACCAGCCTGAGTAGGTCTATAACCAGCCTGAGTAGCCTATAACCAGCCTGAGCAGGTCTATAACCAGCCTGAGTAGGTCTATAACCAGATAACCAGCCTGAGTAGGTCTATAACCAGCCTGAGTAGGTCTATAACCAGCCTGAGTATGTATATAACCATCCTGAGTAGGTCTATAACCATCCTGAGTAGGTCTATAACCAGCCTGAGTAGGTCTATAACCAGCCTGAGTAGGTCTATAATCAGCCTGAGTAGGTCTATAACTTCATTAGGTTGAATGTTATAGTCTCTCTATAACCAGCCTTGAGTAGGTCTGGGGCGGCAGGGTAGCCTAGTGGTTAGTTCGTTGTGGCCAAAAGTTTTGAAAATGACACAAATATTAATTTTCAAAAAGTTTTCTGACTCAGTTTGTATGATGGCCATTTGCATATACTCCAGATTGTTATGAAGAGTTATCCGATTAATTAAAATTAATTGCAAAGTCCCTCTTTGCCATGCAAATGAACTGAATCCCCCCAAAATATTTCCACTGCATTTCAGCCCTGCCATAACCAGCCTGAGTAGGTCTATAACCAGCCTGCCACCAAAGCCTGGCAGGCCTATACCAGCTGACAACATGTCAGTGATTCTCTCTATACACCAGCCTTATCACAGGTGTGAGTATTGATAACCAGCCTGAGAGGACAAGGCCGGAGATCACCCTGTCATGCTGATTGAGTTTGAAAAACAGACTGGAAGCTTCAAAAGGAGGGTGGTGCTTGGAATCATTGTTCTTCCTCTGTCAACCATGGTTACCTGCAAGGAAACCATTGCTTTGCACAAAAAAGGTCTTCACAGGCAAGGATATTGCTGCCAGTAACATTGCACCTAAATCAACCATTTATCAGATCATCAAGAACTTCAAGTAGAGCGGTTCAATTGTTATGAAGAAGGCTTTAGGACGCGCAAGAACGTCCAGCAAGCGGCAGAACAGTCTCCTAAAGTTAATTCAGCTGCGGTATCGGGGCACCACCAGTACAGAGCTTGCTCAGGAATGGCAGCAGGCAGGTATGAGTGCATCTGACAAACTCTAAGCATTGATTATGCAAGAATGGGCTGCCATCAGTCAGGATGTGGCCCAGAAGTTAATTGACAGCATGCCAGGGTGGATTGCAGAAGTCTTGAAGAAGAAGGGTCAACACTGCAAATATTGACTCTTTGCATTAACTTTATTTAATTGTCAATAATAAAAGCTTTTGACACTTGTGAAATGCTTGTAATTATACTTCAGTATTCCATAGTACCATCTGCAATACCAAGAGCTGAGCAAAGAAAAGAGTCCCCTCATACAGCTGGTCCTGGGGCTGAGTTCACAAACCTGTTCTACTAACACACTGAAGCCTCAGTCCCCTCATCCAGCTGGTCCTGGGGCTGAGTTCACAAACCTGTTCTACTAACACACTGAAGCCTCAGTCCCCTCATCCAGCTGGTCCTGGGGCTGAGTTCACAAACCTGTTCTACTAACAACTGAAGCCTCAGTCCCCTCATCCAGCTGGTCCTGGGGCTGAGTTCACAAACCTGTTCTACTAACACACTGAAGCCTCAGTCCCCTCATCCAGCTGGTCCTGGGGCTGAGTTCACAAACCTGTTCTACTAACACACTGAAGCCTCAGTCCCCTCATCCAGCTGGTCTGGGGCTGGGAAGCCTCAGTCCCCTCATCCAGCTGGTTCAGTTCAAACCTGTTCTACTAACACACTGAAGCCTCAGTCCCCTCATCCAGCTGGTCCTGGGGCTGAGTTCACAAACCTGTTCTACTAACACACTGAAGCCTCAGAACCAGAACACTTTGTACATTGTTACATCATGTCACTAAAGCAAAATTTGTCACAATCGTTACATAAATAATCGGACCGCAAAGGCTCAAAGTGAGTTCCACATTTGATTGATTGTGAAACTTTTAAAAAAAACACACTAAGTGTGATCCCCAATTAGAGGCAACAATATTCAGCTGCCTTCAATTGGGAACCATACACACACACCAACATAGAAAAATACTATCTAGAAACCCCCTAGTCATAGAGAACCCCGAGGGCTCTCTATGGTCAGGGCGTGACAAAATTGACTTGAACGAAAGAGACAGAGACAGAGACAGAGACAGAGGTGAAAAGAAGGAGATGGAATGATGAGTAGAGGAGACCTCTCTCCTCCTCTCCTCTCCTCTTCTCAAAATCAAAAAAATCTAATTTTATTTGTCACATACACATGGTTAGCAGATGTTAATGAGAGTGTAGCGAAATGCTTGTGCTTCTAGTTCCGACAATGCAGTAATAACCAACAAGTAATCTAACTAACAATTCCAAAACTACTGTCTTATACACAAGTGTAAGGGGATAAAGAATATGTACATAAGGATATATGAATGGGTGATGGTACAGAGCAGCATAGGCAAGATACAGTAGATGGTATCGAGTACAGTATATACATATGAGATGAGTATGTAAACAAAGTGGCATAGTTAAAGTGGCTAGTGATACATGTATTACATAAGGATGCAGTCGATGATATAGAGTACAGTATATACGTATGCATATGAGATGAATAATGTAGGGTATGTAAACATTATATAAGGTAGCATTGTTTAAAGTGGCTAGTGATATATTTACATCATTTCCCATCAATTCCCATTATTAAAGTGGCTGGAGTTGAGTCAGTGTCAGTGTGTTGGCAGCAGCCACTCAATGTTAGTGGTGGCTGTTTAACAGTCTGATGGCCTTGAGATAGAGCTGTTTTTCAGTCTCTCGGTCCCAGCTTTGATGCACCTGTACTGACCTCGCCTTCTGGATGATAGCGGGGTGAACAGGCAGTGGCTCGGGTGGTTGATGTCCTTGATGATCTTTATGGCCTTCCTGTAACATCGGGTGGTGTAAGTGTCCTGGAGGGCAGGTAGTTTGCCCCGGTGATGCGTTGTGCAGACCTCACTACCCTCTGGAGAGCCTTACGGTTGAAGGCGGAGCAGTTGCCGTACCAGGCGGTGATACAGCCCGCCAGGATGCTCTCGATTGTGCATCTGTAGAAGTTTGTGAGTGCTTTTGGTGACAAGCCGAATTTCTTCAGCCTCCTGAGGTTGAAGAGGCGCTGCTGCGCCTTCTTCACGATGCTGTCTGTGTGGGTGGACCAATTCAGTTTGTCAGTGATGTGTATGCCGAGGAACTTAAAACTTACTACCCTCTCCACTACTACTTTCTTCACGATGCTGTCTATGTGGGTGGACCAATTCAGTTTGTCTGTGATGTGTATGCCGAGGAACTTAAAACGTACTACCCTCTCCACTACTGTTCCATCGATGTGGATAGGGGGGTGTTCCCTCTGCTGTTTCCTGAAGTCCACAATCATCTTCGTTTTGTTGACGTTGAGTGTGAGGTTATTTTCCTGACACCACACTCCGAGGGCCCTCACCTCCTCCCTGTAGGCCGTCTCGTCGTTGTTGGTAATCAAGCCTACCACTGTTGTGTCGTCCGCAAACGTGATGATTGAGTTGGAGGCGTGCGTGGCCACACAGTCGTGGGAGAACAGGGTGTACAGGAGAGGGCTCAGAACGCACCCTTGTGGGGCCCCAGTGTTGAGGATCAGCGGAGTGGAGATGTTGTTGCCTACC
This sequence comes from Oncorhynchus masou masou, assembly GCF_036934945.1. Classification (NCBI taxonomy): domain Eukaryota; kingdom Metazoa; phylum Chordata; class Actinopteri; order Salmoniformes; family Salmonidae; genus Oncorhynchus; species Oncorhynchus masou. The sequence continues at coordinate 3,925,276 of NC_088220.1, forward strand.
CTCACCACCTGGGGGCGGCGCGTCAGGAAGTCCAGTACCCAGTTGCACAGGGCGGGGTCGAGACCCAGGGTCTCGAGCTTGATGACGAGCTTGGAGGGTACTATGGTGTTAAATGCCGAGCTGTAGTCGATGAACAGCATTCTCACATAGGTCTTCCTCTTGTCCAGATGGGTTAGGGCAGTGTGCAGTGTGGTTGAGATTGCATCGTCTGTGGACCTATTTGGGCGGTAAGCAAATTGGAGTGGGTCTAGGGTGTCAGGTAGGGTGGAGGTGATATGGTCCTTGACTAGTCTCTCAAAGCACTTCATGATGACAGAAGTGAGTGCTACGGGGCGGTAGTCGTTTAGCTCAATTACCTTAGCTTTCTTGGGAACAGGAACAACGGTGGCCCTCTTGAAGCATGTGGGAACAGCAGACTGAGATAGGGATTGATTGAATATGTCCGTAAACACACCAGCCAGCTGGTCTGCGCATGCTCTGAGGGCGCGGCTGGGGATGCCGCCTGGGCCTGCAGCCTTGCGAGGGTTAACACGTTTAAATGTTTTACTCACCTCGGCTGCAGTGAAGGAGAGTCCGCATATTTTCGTTGCAGGCCGTGTCAGTGGCACTGTATTGTCCTCAAAGTGGGCAAAAAAGTTATTTAGTCTGCCTGGGAGCAAGACATCCTCGTCCGTGATGAGGCTGGTTTTCTTTTTGTAATCCGTGATTGACTGTAGACCCTGCCACATACCTCTTGTGTCTGAGCCGTTGCATTGAGATTGTACTTTGTCTCTATACTGACGGTAAGCTTGTTTGATTGCCTTGCGGAGGGAATAGCTACACTGTTTGTATTCGGTCATGTTTCCGGTCACCTTGCCCTGATTAAAAGCAGTTGTTCTCGCTTTCAGTTTCACGCGAATACTGCCATCTTCAACGCACGTTCTAATGAACTCGCACACCAAATCAGCGTATTCGTCAATGTTGTTGTCTGAAGCAATACGAAACATATCCCAGTCCACGTGATGGAAGCAGTCTTGGAGTGTGGAATCAGATTTGTCGGACCAGCGTTGGACAGACCTCAGCGTGGAAGCTTCTTGTTTTATTTTCTGTCAGTAGGCAGGGATCAACAAAATGGAGTCGTGGTCAGCTTTTCCGAAAGGAGGGCGGGGCAGGGCCTTATATGCGTCGCGGGAGTTAGAATAGCAATGATCCAAGGTTTTGCCAGCCCTGGTTGCGCAATCGATATGCTGATACAATTTAGGGAGTCTTGTTTTCAGATTAGCCTTGTTAAAATCCCCAGCTACAATGAATGCAGCCTCAGGATGTATGGATTCCAGTTTGCAAAGAGTCAAATAAAGTTCGTTCAGAGCCATCGATGTGTCTGCTTGTGGGGGAATATATACGGCTGTGATTATAATCGAAGAGAATTCCCTCGGTAGATAATGCGGTCGACATTTGATTGTGAGGAATTCTAAATCAGGTGAACAGAAGGATTTGAGTTCCTGTATGTTTTTGTGATCACACCACGTCTCGTTAGCCATAAGGCATACGCCCCCGCCCCTCTTCTTACCAGAAAGATGTTTGTTTCTGTCGGCACGATGCGTGGAGAAACCAGCTGGCTGCACCGACTCCGATAGCGTCTCTCCAGTGAGCCATGTTTCCGTGAAGCAAAGAACGTTACAGTCTCTGATGTCCCTCTAGAATGATACCCTTGCTCGGATTTCATCAACCTTGTTGTCAAGAGACTGGACTTTGGCGAGAAGTATACTAGGGAGTGGTGCACGATGTGCCCGTCTCCGGAGTCTGACCAGAAGACCGCCGTTTCCCTCTTTTTACGAAGTCGTTTTTGGGTCGCCGGCTGGGATCCATTCCGTTGTCCTGGGTGAAAGGCAGAACACAGGATCCGCTTCGCGAAAGTCATATTCTTGGTCGTACTGATGGTGAGTTGACGCTGCTCTTATATTCAGTAGTTCTTCTCGACTGTATGTAATGAAACCTAAGATGACCTGGGGTACTAATGTAAGAAATAACACGTAAAAAAAAAAAACTGCATAATTTCCTAGGAACGCGAAGCAAGGCGGCCATCCCTGGCGGCGCCGGAAATGCCACATTACAGCACTACCCCCCCAAAAATGTTTAAAAAATCCTCTCCTCTCCTCTCCCACCTCTAGGCTTATCTTCCCTCCCTCCTCTCTCTCTTCTATTTTATTATCATCAGTCTTTGTCATTCTGCCTGGAGGTGTAAATTGAGGTTGAGAGTTGTCCTCCTCTCTCTCTCTCTCTCTCTCTCTGTCTTCCTCTCTCTCTCTCTCTCTCCCTCTCTGTCTGTCTCTCTGCTTTACTGTTTGTAGGGGTTATTGGCCTGGGGTTGACAGGGGCAGGGGATGGAGGTGGCTTTTTCTTTCCGGGTGGCTGCAGCGACGATACGGAATATCAGGAGGGGAGGTAGAGAGGGTGTTGGGGCGTAGGTCTTCTTTCATGTTCAATATTGGGCATAAATGATTTACCCCTCCGTGTAGGTGGGATGTCAGAGCGATAGATTGGCCTGTCGAAGTCTGAGGTTAGAGCTGCACGCTTAATCATCAGCCTCTGGCTCAGATCTCTCTCTCTGTCTCTCTCTCTGTCTCTGTCTCTCTCTGTCTCTCTCTGTCTCTCTCTGTCTCTCTCTGTCTCTCTCTGTCTCTGTCTCTCTCTGTCTCTCTCTCTCTCTCTCTCAATTCAATTCAATTCGATTCAAGGGCTTTATTGGCATGGGAAACATGTGTTAACATTGCCAATGCAAGTGAGGTAGATAATATATAAAGTGAATATATAAAGTGAAAAACAATAAAAATTAACAGTAAACATTACACATACAGAAGTTTCAAAACAATAAAGACATTACAAATGTCATATTATATATATATAGTGTTTTTACAATGTACAACTGGTTAAAGGACACAAGATAAAATAAATAAGCATGAATATGGGTTGTATTTACAATGGTGTGTGTTTTCTTCACTGGTTGACCTTTCTCATGGCAACAGGTCACAAATCTTGCTGCTCTGATGGCACACTGTGGAATTTCACCCAGTAGATATGGGAGTTTATCAACATTGGATTTGTTTGTCTCTCTAATATGGTCATACATTGGGCAGGAGGTTAGGAAGTGCAGCTCAGTTTCCGCCTCATTTTGTGGGCAGTGAGCACATAGCCTGTCTTCTCTTGAGAGCCATGTCTGCCTACGGCGGCCTTTCTCAATAGCAAGGCTATGCTCACTGAGTCTGTACATAGTCAAAGCTTTCCTTAATTTTGGGTCAGTCACAGTGGTCAGGTATTCTGGCGCTGTGTACTCTCTGTTTAGGGCCAAATAGCATTCTAGTTTGCTCTGTTTTTTTGTTAATTCTTTCCAATGTGTCAAGTAATTATCTTTTTGTTTTCTCATGATTTGGTTGGGTCTAATTGTGCTGTTGTCCTGGGGCTCTGTAGGGTGTGTTTGTGTTTGTGAACAGAGCCCCAGGACCAGCTTGCTTAGGGGACTCTTCTCCAGGTTCATCTCTCTGTAGGTGATGGCTTTGTTATGGAAGGTTTGGGAATCGCTTCCTTTTAGGTGGTTATAGATTTTAACGGTTCTTTTCTGGATTTTGATAATTAGTGGGTATCGGCCTAATTCTGCTCTGCATAGAATGCCCTTCTTGCCTTGTCTCTCAGATCGTTCACATATCTCTCTCTCTCTCTGTCTATCTGTCTATCTCTCTCTCTCTCTCTCTCTCTCTCTGTCTCTGTCTATCTCTCTCTCTCCCTCTGACACAGGACATACAGCCATCTCATAACACTGGTCAAGCATTTCGCTACACTCGCATTAACATCTGCTAACCATGTGTATGTGACAAATAAAATTTGATTTGATTTGACTATGTCCAGATGACACAGGACATAACAACCATATCATAACACTATGTCCAGATGACACAGGACATAACAACCATGTCATAACACTATGTCCAGATGACACAGGACATAACAACCATATCATAACACCATGTCCAGATGACACAGGACATACAGCCATCTCATAACACTATGTCCAGATGACACAGGCATGAATAGCACACCATCCACCGAGCCTAATCAGCACATGCTCTCACAATGCAATATTGTCAGCCATGCCATGTGCATATACTCTGTATAGAAAATAATGCCTAAACCTACTGCTGCAGACACATGACACATGCTAATTACCATCCTAAACCTACTGCTGCAGATACATGACACATGCTAATTAACAACCTAAACCTACTGCTGCAGATACATGACACATGCTAATTAACAACCTAAACCTACTGCTGCAGATACATGACACATGCTAATTAACAACCTAAACCTACTGCTGCAGATACATGACACATGCTAATTAACATCCTAAACCTACTGCTGCAGACACATGACACATGCTAATTAACATCCTAAACCTACTGCTGCAGATACATGACACATGCTAATTAACAATCCTAAACCTACTGCTGCAGATACATGACACATGCTAATTAACATCCTAAACCTACTGCTGCAGATACATGACACATGCTAATTAACAATCCTAAACCTACTGCTGCAGATACATGACACATGCTAATTAACAACCTAAACCTACTGCTGCAGATACATGACACATGCTAATTAACATCCTAAACCTACTGCTGCAGATACATGACACATGCTAATTAACAGCCTAAACCTACTGCTGCAGATACATGACACATGCTAATTAACAGCCTAAACCTACTGCTGCAGATACATGACACATGCTAATTAACAACCTAAACCTACTGCTGCAGATACATGACACATGCTAATTAACAGTCTAAACCTACTGCTGCAGATACATGACACATGCTAATTAACAACCTAAACCTACTGCTGCAGATACATGACACATGATAATTAACATCCTAAACCTACTGCTGCAGATACATGACACATGCTAATTAACAACCTAAACCTACTGCTGCAGATACATGACACATGCTAATTAACAACCTAAACCTACTGCTGCAGATACATGACACATGCTAATTAACAACCTAAACCTACTGCTGCAGATACATGACACATGCTAATTAACACCTAAACCTACTGCTGCAGATACATGACACATGCTAATTAACAACCTAAACCTACTGCTGCAGATACATGACACATGCTAATTAACAACCTAAACCTACTGCTGCAGATACATGACACATGCTAATAACAGCTAAACCTACTGCTGCAGATACATAACACATGCTAATAAACACCTAAACCTACTGCTGCAGATACATGACACATGCTAATTAACATCCTAAACCTACTGCTGCAGATACATGACACATGCTAATTAACAGCCTAAACCTACTGCTGCAGATACATGACACATGCTAATTAACAGCCTAAACCTACTGCTGCAGATACATAAACCTACTGCTGCAGATTATGACACATGCTAATTAACAGCCTAAACCTACTGCTGCATGACACATACATGCTGCAGATACATGACGCATGCTAATCAAACATCCTAAACCTACTGCTGCAGATACATGACACATGCTAATTAACATCCTAAACCTACTGCTGCAGATACATGACACATGCTAATAAACAGCCTAAACCTACTGCTGCAGATACATGACACATGCTAATTAACATCCTAAACCTACTGCTGCAGATACATGACACATGCTAATTAACAGCCTAAACCTACTGCTGCAGATACATGACACATGCTAATTAACAGCCTAAACCTACTGCTGCAGATACATGACACATGATAATTAACAGCCTAAACCTACTGCTGCAGATACATGACACATGATAATTAACATCCTAAACCTACTGCTGCAGATACATGACACATGATAATTAACATCCTAAACCTACTGCTGCAGATACATGACACATGCTAATAAACAGCCTAAACCTACTGCTGCAGATACATGACACATGCTAATTACCATCCTAAGCCTACTGCTGCAGATACATGACACATGCTAATTAACATGCTAATTAACAGCTAAACCTACTGCTGCAGATACATGACACATGCTAATTAACATCCTAAACCTACTGCTGCAGACACATGACACATGCTAATTAACAGCCTAAACCTACTGCTGCAGATACATGACACATGCTAATTAACAGCCTAAACCTACTGCTGCAGATACATGACACATGATAATTAACATCCTAAACCTACTGCTGCAGATACATGACACATGCTAATTAACATCCTAAACCTACTGCTGCAGATACATGACACATGCTAATAAACAGCCTAAACCTACTGCTGCAGATACATGACACATGCTAATTAACAGCCTAAACCTACTGCTGCAGATACATGACACATGCTAATTAACATCCTAAACCTACTGCTGCAGATACATGACACATGCTAATTAACAGCCTAAACCTACTGCTGCAGATACATGACACATGCTAATTAACAGCCTAAACCTACTGCTGCAGATACATGACACATGCTAATAAACAGTCTAAACCTACTGCTGCAGATACATGACACATGACGCATGCTAATTAACATCCTAAACCTACTGCTGCAGATACATGACACATGACACATGCTAATTAACAGTCTAAACCTACTGCTGCAGATACATGACACATGCTAATTAACAGCCTAAACCTACTGCTGCAGATACATGACACATGCTAATTAACATCCTAAACCTACTGCTGCAGATACATGACACATGACACATGCTAATTAACAGTCTAAACCTACTGCTGCAGATACATGACACATGCTAATTAACAGCCTAAACCTACTGCTGCAGATACATGACACATGCTAATTAACAGCCTAAACCTACTGCTGCAGATATGTGACACATGCTAATTAACAGTCTAAACCTACTGCTGCAGATATGTGACACATGCTAATTAACAGCCTAAACTTACTGCTGCAGATACATGACACATGCTAATTAACAGCCTAAACCTACTGCTGCAGATATGTGACACATGCTAATTAACATCCTAAGCCTACTGCTGCAGATATGTGACACATGCTAATTAACAGCCTAAACCTACTGCTGCAGATACATGACACATGCTAATAAACAGCCTAAACCTACTGCTGCAGATACATGACGCATGCTAATTAACATCCTAAACCTACTGCTGCAGATACATGACACATGCTAATTAACAGCCTAAACCTACTGCTGCAGATACATGACACATGCTAATAAACAGCCTAAACCTACTGCTGCAGATACATGACACATGCTAATTAACAGCCTAAACCTACTGCTGCAGATACATGACACATGCTAATTAACAGTCTAAACATACTGCTGCAGATACATGACACATGCTAATTAACATCCTAAACCTACTGATGCAGATACATGACACATGCTAATTAACAGCCTAAACCTACTGCTGCAGATACATGACACATGCTAATAAACAGCCTAAACCTACTGCTGCAGATACATGACACATGCTAATTAACAGCCTAAACCTACTGCTGCAGATACATGACACATGCTAATTAACATCCTAAACCTACTGCTGCAGATACATGACACATGCTAATTAACAGCCTCAACCTACTGCTGCAGATACATGACACATGCTAATTAACAGCCGAAACCTACTGCTGCAGATACATGACACATGCTAATTAACATCCTAAACCTACTGCTGCAGATACATGACACATGACACATGCTAATTAACAGTCTAAACCTACTGCTGCAGATACATGACACATGCTAATTAACAGCCTAAACCTACTGCTGCAGATATGTGACACATGCTAATTAACATCCTAAACTTACTGCTGCAGATACATGACGCATGCTAATAAACAGCCTAAACCTACTGCTGAAGATACATGATGCATGCTAATAAACAGTCTAAACCTACTGCTGCAGATACATGACACATGCTAATTAACAACCTAAACCTACTGCTGCAGATATGTGACACATGCTAATTAACATCCTAAACTTACTGCTGCAGATACATGACACATGCTAATTAACAGCCTAAACCTACTGCTGCAGATATGTGACACATGCTAATTAACATCCTCAACCTACTGCTGCAGATACATGACACATGCTAATTAACAGCCTCAACCTACTGCTGCAGATACATGACACATGCTAATTAACATCCTAAACGTACTGCTGCAGATACATGACACATGCTAATTAACAGACTAAACCTACTGCTGCAGACACATGACACATGCTAATTAACAGCCTCAACCTACAGCTGCAGATACATGACACATGCTAATTAACAGCCGAAACCTACTGCTGTAGATACATGACGCATGCTAATTAACATCCTAAACCTACTGCTGCAGATACATGACACATGACACATGCTAATTAACAGTCTAAACCTACTGCTGCAGATACATGACACATGCTAATTAACAGCCTCAACCTACTGCTGCAGATACATGACACATGCTAATTAACAGTCTAAACCTACTGCTGCAGATACATGACACATGCTAATTAACAGCCTAAATCTACTGCTGCAGACACATGACACATGCTTATTAACAGCCTCAACCTACTGCTGCAGATACATGACACATGCTAATTAACAGCCTAAACTTACTGCTGCAGATACATGACACATGCTAATTAACAGCCTAAACCTACTGCTGCAGATATGTGACACATGCTAATTAACATCCTAAGCCTACTGCTGCAGATATGTGACACATGCTAATTAACAGCCTAAACCTACTGCTGCAGATACATGACACATGCTAATAAACAGCCTAAACCTACTGCTGCAGATACATGACGCATGCTAATTAACATCCTAAACCTACTGCTGCAGATACATGACACATGCTAATTAACAGCCTAAACCTACTGCTGCAGATACATGACACATGCTAATAAACAGCCTAAACCTACTGCTGCAGATACATGACACATGCTAATTAACAGCCTAAACCTACTGCTGCAGATACATGACACATGCTAATTAACAGTCTAAACATACTGCTGCAGATACATGACACATGCTAATTAACATCCTAAACCTACTGATGCAGACATGACACATGCTAATTAACAGCCTAAACCTACTGCTGCAGATACATGACACATGCTAATAAACAGCCTAAACCTACTGCTGCAGATACATGACACATGCTAATTAACAGCCTAAACCTACTGCTGCAGATACATGACACATGCTAATTAACATCCTAAACCTACTGCTGCAGATACATGACACATGCTAATTAACAGCCTCAACCTACTGCTGCAGATACATGACACATGCTAATTAACAGCCGAAACCTACTGCTGCAGATACATGACGCATGCTAATTAACATCCTAAACCTACTGCTGCAGATACATGACACATGACACATGCTAATTAACAGTCTAAACCTACTGCTGCAGATACATGACACATGCTAATTAACAGCCTAAACCTACTGCTGCAGATATGTGACACATGCTAATTAACATCCTAAACTTACTGCTGCAGATACATGACGCATGCTAATAAACAGCCTAAACCTACTGCTGAAGATACATGATGCATGCTAATAAACAGTCTAAACCTACTGCTGCAGATACATGACACATGCTAATTAACAACCTAAACCTACTGCTGCAGATATGTGACACATGCTAATTAACATCCTAAACTTACTGCTGCAGATACATGACACATGCTAATTAACAGCCTAAACCTACTGCTGCAGATATGTGACACATGCTAATTAACATCCTCAACCTACTGCTGCAGATACATGACACATGCTAATTAACAGCCTCAACCTACTGCTGCAGATACATGACACATGCTAATTAACATCCTAAACGTACTGCTGCAGATACATGACACATGCTAATTAACAGACTAAACCTACTGCTGCAGACACATGACACATGCTAATTAACAGCCTCAACCTACTGCTGCAGATACATGACACATGCTAATTAACAGCCGAAACCTACTGCTGCAGATACATGACGCATGCTAATTAACATCCTAAACCTACTGCTGCAGATACATGACACATGACACATGCTAATTAACAGTCTAAACCTACTGCTGCAGATACATGACACATGCTAATTAACAGCCTCAACCTACTGCTGCAGATACATGACACATGCTAATTAACAGTCTAAACCTACTGCTGCAGATACATGACACATGCTAATTAACAGCCTAAACCTACTGCTGCAGACACATGACACATGCTTATTAACAGCCTCAACCTACTGCTGCAGATACATGACACATGCTAATTAACATCCTAAACCTACTGCTGCAGATACATGACACATGACACATGCTAATTAACAGTCTAAACCTACTGCTGCAGATACATGACACATGCTAATTAACAGTCTAAACCTACTGCTGCAGATACATGACACATGCTAATTAACAGCCTAAACCTACTGCTGCAGATACATGACACATGACACATGCTAATTAACAGTCTAAACCTACTGCTGCAGACACATGACACATGCTTATTAACAGCCTCAACCTACTGCTGCAGATACATGACACATGCTAATAAACAGTCTAAACCTACTGCTGCAGATACATGACGCATGCTAATTAACATCCTAAACCTACTGCTGCAGATACATGACACATGACACATGCTAATTAACAGTCTAAACCTACTGCTGCAGATACATGACACATGCTAATTAACAGCCTAAACCTACTGTTGAAGATACATGACACATGCTAATAAACAGTCTAAACCTACTGCTGCAGATACATGACACATGCTAATTAACAGCCTAAACCTACTGCTGCAGATACATGACACATGCTAATTAACAGCCTCAACCTACTGCTGCAGATACATGACACATGCTAATTAACAGTCTAAACCTACTGCTGCAGATACATGACACATGCTAATTAACAGCCTAAACCTACTGCTGCAGACACATGACACATGCTTATTAACAGCCTCAACCTACTGCTGCAGATACATGACACATGCTAATTAACATCCTAAACCTACTGCTGCAGATACATGACACATGACACATGCTAATTAACAGTCTAAACCTACTGCTGCAGATACATGACACACGCTAATTAACAGTCTAAACCTACTGCTGCAGATACATGACACATGCTAATTAACAGCCTAAACCTACTGCTGCAGACACATGACACATGCTTATTAACAGCCTCAACCTACTGCTGCAGATACATGACGCATGCTAATTAACATCCTAAACCTACTGCTGCAGATACATGACACATGACACATGCTAATTAACAGTCTAAACCTACTGCTGCAGATACATGACACATGCTAATTAACAGCCTAAACCTACTGCTGCAGATATGTGACACATGCTAATTAACATCCTAAACTTACTGCTGCAGATACATGACGCATGCTAATAAACAGCCTAAACCTACTGCTGAAGATACATGACACATGCTAATAAACAGTCTAAACCTACTGCTGCAGATACATGACACATGCTAATTAACAGCCTAAACCTACTGCTGCAGACACATGACACATGCTAATTAACAGCCTCAACCTACTGCTGCAGATACATGACACATGCTAATTAACAGCCGAAACCTACTGCTGCAGATACATGACGCATGCTAATTAACATCCTAAACCTACTGCTGCAGATACATGACACATGACACATGCTAATTAACAGTCTAAACCTACTGCTGCAGATACATGACACATGCTAATTAACAGCCTAAACCTACTGCTGCAGGTACATGACACATGCTAATTAACAGCCTCAACCTACTGCTGCAGATACATAACATGCTAATTAACAGTCTAAACTACTGCTGCAGATACATGACACATGCTAATTAACAGCCTAAACCTACTGCTGCAGATACATGACACATGCTAATTAACATCCTAAACCTACTGCTGCAGATACATGACACATGCTAATTAACATCCTAAACCTACTGCTGCAGATACATGACACATGCTAATTAACATCCTAAACCTACTGCTGCAGATACATGACACATGCTAATTAACAGCCTAAACCTACTGCTGCAGATACATGACACATGCTAATTAACATCCTAAACCTACTGCTGCAGATACATGACACATGCTAATTAACATCCTAAACCTACTGCTGCAGATACATGACACATGCTAATTAACAGCCTAAACCTACTGCTGCAGATACATGACACATGCTAATTAACAGCCTAAACCTACTGCTGCAGATACATGACACATGCTAATTAACATCCTAAACGTACTGCTGCAGATACATGACACATGCTAATTAACAGACTAAACCTACTGCTGCAGACACATGACACATGCTAATTAACAGCCTCAACCTACTGCTGCAGATACATGACGCATGCTAATTAACATCCTAAACCTACTGCTGCAGATACATGACACATGACACATGCTAATTAACAGTCTAAACCTACTGCTGCAGATACATGACACATGCTAATTAACAGCCTAAACCTACTGCTGCAGATACATGACACATGCTAATTAACTGCCTCAACCTACTGCTGCAGATACATGACACATGCTAATTAACAGTCTAAACCTACTGCTGCAGATACATGACACATGCTAATTAACAGCCTAAACCTACTGCTGCAGATACATGACACATGCTAATTAACAGCCTAAACCTACTGCTGCAGACACATGACACATGCTTATTAACAGCCTCAACCTACTGCTGCAGATACATGACGCATGCTAATTAACATCCTAAACCTACTGCTGCAGATACATGACACATGACACATGCTAATTAACAGTCTAAACCTACTGCTGCAGATACATGACACATGCTAATTAACAGCCTAAACCTACTGCTGCAGATACATGACGCATGCTAATAAACAGCCTAAACCTACTGCTGAAGATACATGACACATGCTAATAAACAGTCTAAACCTACTGCTGCAGATACATGACACATGCTAATTAACAGCCTAAACCTACTGCTGCAGACACATGACACATGCTAATTAACAGCCTCAACCTACTGCTGCAGATACATGACACATGCTAATTAACAGCCGAAACCTACTGCTGCAGATACATGACGCATGCTAATTAACATCCTAAACCTACTGCTGCAGATACATGACACATGACACATGCTAATTAACAGTCTAAACCTACTGCTGCAGATACATGACACATGCTAATTAACAGCCTAAACCTACTGCTGCAGGTACATGACACATGCTAATTAACAGCCTCAACCTACTGCTGCAGATACATGACACATGCTAATTAACAGTCTAAACCTACTGCTGCAGATACATGACACATGCTAATTAACAGCCTAAACCTACTGCTGCAGATACATGACACATGCTAATTAACATCCTAAACCTACTGCTGCAGATACATGACACATGCTAATTAACATCCTAAACCTACTGCTGCAGATACATGACACATGCTAATTAACATCCTAAACCTACTGCTGCAGATACATGACACATGCTAATTAACAGCCTAAACCTACTGCTGCAGATACATGACACATGCTAATTAACATCCTAAACCTACTGCTGCAGATACATGACACATGCTAATTAACATCCTAAACCTACTGCTGCAGATACATGACACATGCTAATTAACAGCCTAAACCTACTGCTGCAGATACATGACACATGCTAATTAACAGCCTAAACCTACTGCTGCAGATACATGACACATGCTAATTAACATCCTAAACGTACTGCTGCAGATACATGACACATGCTAATTAACAGACTAAACCTACTGCTGCAGACACATGACACATGCTAATTAACAGCCTCAACCTACTGCTGCAGATACATGACGCATGCTAATTAACATCCTAAACCTACTGCTGCAGATACATGACACATGACACATGCTAATTAACAGTCTAAACCTACTGCTGCAGATACATGACACATGCTAATTAACAGCCTAAACCTACTGCTGCAGATACATGACACATGCTAATTAACTGCCTCAACCTACTGCTGCAGATACATGACACATGCTAATTAACAGTCTAAACCTACTGCTGCAGATACATGACACATGCTAATTAACAGCCTAAACCTACTGCTGCAGATACATGACACATGCTAATTAACAACCTAAACCTACTGCTGCAGATACATGACACATGCTAATTAACAGCCTAAACCTACTGCTGCAGATACATGACACATGCTAATTAACATCCTAAACCTACTGCTGCAGATACATGACACATGCTAATTAACAGTCTAAACCTACTGCTGCAGATACATGACACATGCTAATTAACAGCCTAAACCTACTGCTGCAGATACATGACACATGCTAATTAACATCCTAAACCTACTGCTGCAGATACATGACACATGCTAATAAACAGCCTAAACCTACTGCTGCAGATACATGACACATGCTAATAAACAGTCTAAACCTACTGCTGCAGATACATGACACATGCTAATTAACAACCTAAACCTACTGCTGCAGATACATGACACATGCTAATTAACATCCTAAACCTACTGCTGCAGATACATGACACATGCTAATTAACAACCTAAACCTACTGCTGCAGATACATGACACATGCTAATTAACAACCTAAACCTACTGCTGCAGATACATGACACATGCTAATTAACATCCTAAACCTACTGCTGCAGATACATGACACATGCTAATTAACAGACCTAAACCTACTGCTGCAGATACATGACACATGCTAATTAACAGCCTAAACCTACTGCTGCAGATACATGACACATGCTAATTAACAGCCTAAACCTACTGCTGCAGATACATGACACATGCTAATTAACATCCTAAACCTACTGCTGCAGATACATGACACATGCTAATTAACAACCTAAACCTACTGCTGCAGATACATGACACATGCTAATTAACAACCTAAACCTACTGCTGCAGATACATGACACATGCTAATTAACATCCTAAACCTACTGCTGCAGATACATGACACATGCTAATTAACATCCTAAACCTACTGCTGCAGATACATGACACATGCTAATTAACATCCTAAACCTACTGCTGCAGATACATGACACATGCTAATTAACAGCCTAAACCTACTGCTGCAGATACATGACACATGCTAATTAACATCCTAAACCTACTGCTGCAGATACATGACACATGCTAATTAACATCCTAAACCTACTGCTGCAGATACATGACACATGCTAATTAACAGCCTAAACCTACTGCTGCAGATACATGACACATGCTAATTAACAGCCTAAACCTACTGCTGCAGATACATGACACATGCTAATTAACAGCCTAAACCTACTGCTGCAGATACATGACACATGCTAATTAACATCCTAAACCTACTGCTGCAGATACATGACACATGCTAATTAACAGCCTAAACCTACTGCTGCAGATACATGACACATGCTAATTACCATCCTAAACCTACTGCTGCAGATACATGACACATGCTAATTAACAGCCTAAACCTACTGCTGCAGATACATGACACATGCTAATTAACAGCCTAAACCTACTGCTGCAGATACATGACACATGCTAATTAACATCCTAAACCTACTGCTGCAGATACATGACACATGACACATGACTAGACATGCTAATAAACATCCTAAACTCAAACTCATCTTTACTCATTAATTTTAAACAACAATTAGATGCAAGCCTCACAACTGAGACTCTTTAATAAACAGAGTTATGGTAATGTGGCTGTAATGTCTCTCATGAGTTTCACAAACGTTAAACGAAACGGAGCAGTTCGTAGCTGGATTCTCCCCAGACCGCGTACACATTCTCCAAAACATGGACATTGTTCAGTTCTCAAGTTCTATGATTGAGAAGAGGCTCCTTTGTTCTCCTGTGAAACCTTCTCTCTATACTGCCTGGCCATGAGGACATAGACTCCTCTATGAATTTATGACCTGCGATAACAGAGCCTGGGTGTAGGGGGAAGAGAGAAGTGGTGAGAGAGATGGGGGGGATGGTACTCGCTATCCCCAAAGAGGGCCACGTCATGACAACTGGTAGTATATGAATGGGATGACTGGGATGACTTGTAAAATATAGCTCATCACTGAGAGTATATGCAGAAATAACTACTACGATATTGATGCTGCACTAAATGATTAACGCCTTCATAGAGACTGAAATACTATCGAATCACCATCTCCTGCTCATGATTAGAAAACATTGCTACTTACTCCCTGTATATAGATGCATTGCCTGCATGCTAGCCTATAGCATAGGCTAGTTGCTTCTTGTATGACGGGGAATGATCCCCCCCATGATGGGGTGTGTGTTCACGGAGCACGCCGAGTCTGCCTGAACGATTGTATTAGGAACAAACAAGATGCTATGTGATAGCTAAATCTACTTAGCTAGCTAGTTTGTAGCCGCTATTGACTGACAAATGTAGAGCAGCAAGATGGTTGATCCTCACCATCAGTGTAGAGGGGTGGAAAAAATGTAATCCATTTTGAATTCAGTCTGTAACAGAACAAAATGTGGAATAAGTCAAGGGGTGTGAATACTTTTCTGGAGGCCCTCAATTACCTCATAACCCAGCACAATGACTCAGTACTGGTGATGTTATTACCTGGTACTCCTGTATATAACCATGTTGTTACCTCCCTGTATATAACCATGTTGTTACCTAGTACTCCCTATATATAGCCATGTTATTACCTGGTACTTCCTGTATATAGTCATGTTATTATCTGGTACTCCCTATATATAGCCATGTTATTACCTGGTACTTCCTGTATATAGTCATGTTGTTACCTGGTACTCCCTGTATATAGCCATGTTATTACCTGGTACTCCCTGTATATAGCCATAGTATTACCTGGTACTCCCTGTATATAGCCATGTTATTACCTGGTACTCCCTGTATATAGCCATGCTATTACCTGGTACTTTCTGTTTATAACCATGTTATTACCTGGTACTCCCTGTATATAGCCATGTTATTACCTGGTACTCCCTGTATATAGCCATGTTATTACCTGGTACTTCCTGTATATAGCCATGTTATTACCTGGTACTCCCTGTATATAGCCATGTTATATGTATATAGCCATGTTATTACCTGGTACTCCCTGTATATAACCATGTTATTATGTTATATTTAGCCATGTTATTACCTCCTGTATATAGCCATGTTATTACCTGGTACTCCCTGTATATAGCCATGTTATTACCTGGTACCCCTGGATATAACCATGTTATTACCTAGTACTCCTTTTATATAGCCATGTTATTACCTGGTACTCCCTGTATATAGCCATGTTATTATTGTATATAACCATGTTATTACTGTATATAGCCATGTTATTATCTGGTACTCCCTGTATATAGCCATGTTATTACCTGGTACTCCCTGTATTTAGCCATGTTATTACCTGGTACTCTCTGTATATAGCCATGTTATTACCTGGTACTCCTTGTATATAGCCATGTTATTACCTCCCTGTATTTAGCCATGTTATTACCTGGTAACCCCTGTATATAGCCATGTTATTACCTGGTACTCCCTGTATATAACCATGTTATTACCTGGTACTCCCTGGTACTCCCTATATTTAGCCATGTTATTACCTGGTACTCCTGTATATAGCCATGTTATTACCTGGTACTCCCTGTATATAGCCATGTTATTACCTCCCTGTATATAGCCATGTTATTACCTGGTACTTCCTGTATTTAGCCATGTTGTTACCTAGTACTCCCTATATATAGCCATGTTATTACCTGGTACTCCCTGTATATAGCCATGTTATTACCTGGTACTCCCTGTATATAAACATGTTATTACCTGGTACTCCCTGTATATAACCATGTTGTTACCTGGTACTCCCTGTATATAACCATGTTATTACCTGGTACTCTCTGTATATAGCCATGTTATTACCTCCCTGTATATAGCCATGTTATTACCTGGTACTCCCTGTATATAACCATGTTATTTGCCTGTATATAGCCATGTTATTACTGGTACTGTATATAACCATGTTATTACCTGGTACTCCCTGTATATAGCCATGTTATTACCTCCCTGTATATAGCCATGTTATTACCTGGTACTTCCTGTATTTAGCCATGTTGTTACCTAGTATATATAGCCATGTTATTACCTGGTACTCCCTGTATATAGCCATGTTATTACCTGGTACTCCCTGTTATTACCTGGTACTCCCTGTATATAACCATGTTATTACCTGGTACTCCTGTATATAGCCATGTTATTACCTGGTACTTCCTGTATATAGCCATGTTATTACCTGGTACTCCCTGTATATAGCCATGTTATTACCTCACTGTATATAGCCATGTTATTACCTGGTACTCCCTGTATATAACCATGTTATTACCTGGTAGTCCCTGTATTTAGCCATGTTATTACCTCCCTGTATATAGCCATGTTATTACCTGGTACTCCCTGTATATAGCCATGTTATTACCTGGTACCCCCTGGATATAACCATGTTATTACCTAGTACTCCTTTTATATAACCATGTTATTACCTGGTACTCCCTGTATAGAGCCATGTTATTACCTGGTACTCCCTGTATATAACCATGTTATTACTTGGTACTCCCTGTATATAGCCATGTTATTATCTGGTACTCCCTGTATATAGCCATGTTATTACCTGGTACTCCCTGTATTTAGCCATGTTATTACCTGGTACTCTCTGTATATAGCCATGTTATTACCTGGTACTCCTTGTATATAGCCTGTTATTATATAGCCATGTTATTACCTGGTAACCCCTGTATATAGCCTGTATATAGCCATGTTATTACCTGGTACTTCCTGTATTTAGCCATGTTGTTACCATGTTATTAGTACTCCTGTATATAGCCATGTTATTACCTCCTGTATATAGCCATGTTATTACCATGTACTTCCTTATTACCATGTTGTTACCTAGTACTCCCTATATAGCCATGTTATTTACCTGTATATAGCCATGTTATTACCTGGTACTCCCTGTATATAAACATGTTATTACCTGGTACTCCCTGTATATAACCATGTTGTTACCTGGTACTCCCTGTATATAACCATGTTATTACCTGGTACTCTCTGTATATAGCCATGTTATTACCTCCCTGTATATAGCCATGTTATTACCTGGTACTCCCTGTATATAACCATGTTATTACCTGTTACTCCCTGTATATAGCCATGTTATTACCTGGTACTCCCAGTATATAACCATGTTATTACCTGGTACTCCCTGTATATAGCCATGGTATTTTTACCATTGCTATGTATCTGATGGCCGAATGGTAAAGAACATCTAGCCACCCTTACCTGCCGATCTATAAATGATATCTCTATATACTATCATGGATAGGATGGTCATCTGAATCAGGGTTAGTTTGGCAGCTGGGGTGAAAGTGGAGTGATTATGATAGAGGAAACTTTAGCCCGCAGCTTTGATATGTGCTGAGAGAAGGACAGTGCACCGTCTAGCCATACTCCCAAGTACTGATAAACCCTCAGCGGTAGTAATAACACCTGTTAATTAAGGGGGGGGGGGCTTCTTTTTATTTAAAAAACATGTTAAGGGGTGGATCAGCTTTAATATTGCAGATAGATTGTTGCTTCCATCAATGTAATTGTCTTCATAATTTCCAATCCCCCATATATTTTTGGGGTAAATATATATTAAATTCAATTCAAGGGGCTATATATATCCATACATATATCCATACATACACACATTTTTTTAAACCTTTTTTGTTTTACAATGATTGGTTAACTGTCTTGTTCCGGGGCAGAACGACATATTCTCCAAACCCTACTGCCCATCGCCCAATTGGAGTAAACTAGTAAACACTTAGGCTTCTACCTTCAGTTTATACATGTTATAAACTTTTTACAGACACAATCTATTTTACAATAGTTATATTTTGTTTGTTTTTTAGTCATTCCTCTATTTCTGATGTCCATCCAGTTTGATTTCTATTTGTAACTGTGCTATTTCACAACATTTCAGAACCTATATACAGTTGAAGTCGGAAGTTTTCATACACTTGAAACTCGTTTTTCAACCACTCCACACATTTCTTGTTTTCAACAATTGTTTATCGACAGATTATTTCACTATAATTCACTGTTTCACAATACATACACTAAGTTGACTTTGCCTTTAAACAGCTTGGAAAATTCCGGGGAGGGGCCAGTTGAATATAAGACTGTATCATCTGCAAATAAATAGTTGAGAGAGATTCCTATTGCCTGAGCAATATTTTTTTGTTTGTTGATGATGTAAATTGAGAAGAGCTTGGGGCCTAGGATTGAGCCTTGGGGTACTCCCTTGGTGACAGGCAGTCACTGCAGATGTTCTTTATACATTGCCTTCTTTGAGAGAGGTAGTTAGCAAACCAGGCCAAAGACCCCTCAGAGACACCAATACTCCTTAGCCGGCCCACAAGAATGGAATGGTCTACTGTATCAAAGCCATTGTCAAAGTCAATAAAAATAGCAGAACAACATTGCTTAGAATCAATGGCAATGGTGACATCATTGTGGACCTTTAAGGTTGCAGTGACACATACATAACCTGAGCGGAAACCAGATTGCACTCTAGAGAGAATACTACAGACATCGAGAAAGCTGGTCAGTTGATTATTGACAAGTTTAAAACAGGGCAAGATAGAAATAGGCCTATAACAGTTAGGATCCGCTAGGCAACTAGGCAAGTCAGTTAAGAACAAATTCTTATTTTCAATGACGGCCTAGGAACAGTGGGTTAACTGCCTGTTTTGGGGCAGAATGACAGATTTGTACCTTGTCAGCTCAGGGATTCGAACTTGCAACCTTTTGGTTACTAGTCCAATGCTCTAATCACTAGGCTACCCTGCCGCCCCTCTTTAAGGTCCTTCAAATTGTAACAGGTCCAAAACATGGCTGAATGCCCAAAACACTGGCGCTAAACCAACTCAAAACCTGGACACACACTGGACAGCGAAAAACCCGAAACCAAAACACGATACATCACCAAACGTAACAACCAACAAGCCCGCAAAAACACCAGCAAACTTAAATAACACCCATCCCAAAACCCCAACAAGGAACAGACAAAAACAAACGAAAAGGACAAAGGGATCGGTGGCAGCTAATAGACCGGCGACGACGACCGCCGAGCGCCACCCGACCCGAACAGGAAGGGGAGCCACCTTCAGTGGCAGCTAATAGACCGGCCACGACGACCGCCGAGCGCCACCCGAACAGGAAGGGGAGCCACCTTCAGTGGGAGCTAATAGACCGGCGACGACGACCGCCGAGCGCCACCCGAACAGGAAGGGGAACCACCTTCAGTGGCAGCTAATAGACTGGCCACGACGACCGCCGAGCACCACCCGAACAGGAAGGGGAGCCACCTTCAGTGGCAGCTAATAGACCGGCGACGACGACCGCCGAGCGCCACCCGAACAGGAAGAGGAGCCACCTTCAGTGGCAGCTAATAGACCGGCGACGACGACCGCCGAGCGCCACCCGAACAGGGAGGGGAGCCACCTTCAGTGGCAGCTAATAGACCGGCCACGACGACCGCCGAGCGCCACCCGAACAAGAAGGGGAACCACCTTCAGTGGCAGCTAATAGACCGGCCACGACGACCGCCACCCGAACAGGAAGGGGAGCCACCTTCAGTTGTAGCTAATAGACCGGCGACGACGACCGCCGAGCGCCACCCGAACAGGAAGGGGAGCCACCTTCAGTGGCAGCTAATAGACCGGCCACGACGACCGCCGAGCGCCACCCGAACAAGAAGGGGAACCACCTTCAGTGGCAGCTAATAGACCGGCCACGACGACCGCCGAGCGCCACCCGAACAGGAAGGGGAGCCACCTTCAGTGGTAGCTAATAGACCGGCCACGACGACCGCCGAGCGCCACCCGAACAGGAAGGGGAACCACCTTCAGTGGTAGCTAATAGACCGGCCACGACGACCGCCGAGCGCCACCCGAACAGGAAGGGGAGCCACCTTCAGTGGCAGCTAATAGACCGGCGACGACGACCGCCGAGCGCCACCCGAACAGGAAGGGGAGCCACCTTCAGTGGCAGCTAATAGACCGGCCACGACGACCGCCGAGCTCCACCCGAACAGGGAGGGGAGCCACCTTCAGTGGCAGCTAATAGACCGGCCACGACGACCGCCGAGCGCCACCCGAACAGGAAGGGGAGCCACCTTCAGTGGCAGCTAATAGACCGGCCACAAAACTGTGAACGATCTCAGAGAAAGGACAAGAGTCATCGAAAGACACAAAAAAAAAATTTGAGAGGTGAGAAATAGGCAGAAAAGGGAAGTAGAGGGTAAGAGAGAAGAAGTTAGTGTCAGAAAGATGTGGATATTAAACGGTTTCTCTCTCCTCTGTTCTCCAGTCAGAGAAACATAGACATTATTAGATTAGATTAGAGACCCTATTATGGTTGCATAGGAAATGAACTGTGTCCATTCTGATGCTATTGATGCAGACAGTGTGGTATCAATCCCATGGGGCTAGAACACGGGATGGCTGTGGTGGAAAGTTTAGTCTCATGTTCATGAGGTTTTTTATTTATTTTTCATTTGTAAAGTGTGTTGAAACATTGTATAAAAAAACTCTAAATAAATAGTGATTTGATATAAATCTGTACAGGGACAAAAGTGGGTTGAAGCTAAAGGCCAGCTTGTGAATGTTTGGTGTCAATCAAAGTTTATTCATTAGGTAATTTATTGATTTTAATCAGGCTTTAAATCCGCTTATCTGATAGATTAAATGATCAAAGACTTTTCATTGTCTTCAAATGCTACGAAATCAACAACTATCAACTAAAAGAAACAGGGCATTAAAATCCCTCCTAAGTCTTTTAGGACTTATAGCGGCTGAGACTGTTTCGTGTCCATCAAAGCTTATTTTTAGTTTTAGGTCATTTATCGATTTAATCATCTCACTGATAACAGGATCAACGGACAGCTTCTATGTATCTCTTATTTATCCAATGCAGCATAAACCAGTTAAAACAATAGCAAGTAGCAAAGTAAAGCAGGTCTGTTGAGCTGTTTTTAATTGTACTGTTCTGGCAGGTAGAGCTGTTGGTAATTGTACTGTTCTGGCAGGTAGAGCTGTTGGTAATTGTACTGTTCTGGCAGGTAGAGCTGTTGGTAATTGTACTGTTCTGGCAGGTAGAGCTGTTGGTAATTGTACTGTTCTGGCAGGTAGAGCTGTTGGTAATTGTACTGTTCTGGCAGGTAGAGCTGTTGGTAATTGCACCCTTCTGGCAGGTAGAGCTGTTGGTAATTGTACTGTTCTGGCAGGTAGAGCTGTTGGTAATTGTACTATTCTGGCAGGTAGAGCTGTTGGTAATTATACTGTTCTGGCAGGTAGAGCTGTTGGTAATTGTACTGTTCTGGCAGGTAGAGCTGTTGGTAATTGTTCTGGCAGGTAGAGCTGTTGGTAATTGTTCTGGCAGGTAGAGCTGTTGGTAATTGTTCTGGCAGGTAGAGCTGTTGGTAATTGTTCTGGCAGGTAGAGCTGTTGGTAATTGTTCTGGCAGGTAGAGCTGTTGGTAATTGTTCTGGCAGGTAGAGCTGTTGGTAATTGTTCTGGCAGGTAGAGCTGTTGGTAATTGTTATGGCAGGTAGAGCTGTTGGTAATTGTTCTGGCAGGTAGAGCTGTTGGTAATTGTTCTGGCAGGTAGAGCTGTTGGTAATTGTTCTGGCAGGTAGAGCTGTTGGTAATTGTACTGTTCTGGCAGCCAGCTCTCTTCATAGTTCTCTTCCTCTCTTTCTCTCACTTCACCTTTCTGAACTCATTCCTCTGGCTGAGGAATCCAATATTTATTGGATGTTACATCTCTCCTCTCTCCGTTCTCTCCGTTCTCTCCGTTCTCTCTGTTCTCTCTCCGTTCTCTTGTTCTCTCTCCATTCTCTCTCCTTTCTCTCTCCGTTCTCTCTGTTCTCTCTCCTTTCTCCTTTCTCTCTCTTCTTTCTCTCTCTGTTCTCTCTCTGTTCTCTCTGTTCTCTCTTCTTTCTCTCTCTGTTCTCTCTCTCTGTTCTCTCTCTCTCTGTTCTCTCTCCTTTCTCTCTCTCCTGTCTCTCTCTTCTTTCTCTCTCAGTTCTCTCCTTTCTGTCTCTGTTCTCTCTCTCTGTTCTCTCTCCTTTCTCTCTCTCCTGTCTCTCTCTTCTTTCTCTCTCAGTTCTCTCCTTTCTGTCTCTGTTCTCTCTCTGTTCTCTCTGTTCTCTCTCCTTTCTCTCACCGTTCTCTCTCCGTTCTCTCTGTTCTCTCTCTGTTCTCTCTCTCTGTTCTCTCTCAAATGAAATCAAATTTTATTTGTCACATACACATGGTTAGCAGATGTTAATGCGAGTGTAGCGAAATGCTTGTGCTTCTAGTTCCGACAATGCAGTAATAACCAACAAGTAATCGAACTAACAATTCCTAAACTACTGTCTTATACACAGTGTAAGGGGATAAAGAATATGTACATAAGGATATATGAATGGGTGATGGTACAGAGCAGCATAGGCAAGATGCAGTAGATGGTATCGAGTACAGTATATACATATGAGATGAGTATGTAAACAAAGTGGCATAGTTAAAGTGGCTAGTGATACATGTATTACATAAGGATGCAGTCGATGATATAGAGTACAGTATATACGTATGCATATGAGATGAATAATGTAGGGTAAGTAACATTATATAAGGTAGCATTGTTTAAAGTGGCTAGTGATATATTTACATCATTTCCCATCAATTCCCATTATTAAAGTGGCTGGAGTTGAGTCAGTGTCAGTGTGTTGGCAGCAGCCACTCAATGTTAGTGGTGGCTGTTTAACAGTCTGATGGCCTTGAGATAGAAGCTGTTTTTCAGTCTCTCGGTCCCAGCTTTGATGCACCTGTACTGACCTCGCCTTCTGGATGATAGCGGGGTGAACAGGCAGTGGCTCGGGTGGTTGATGTCCTTGATGATCTTTATGGCCTTCCTGTAACATCGGGTGGTGTAAGTGTCCTGGAGGGCAGGTAGTTTGCCCCCGGTGATGCGTTGTGCAGACCTCACTACCCTCTGGAGAGCCTTACGGTTGAGGGCGGAGCAGTTGCCGTACCAGGCGGTGATACAGCCCGCCAGGATGCTCTCGATTGTGCATCTGTAGAAGTTTGTGAGTGCTTTTGGTGACAAGCCGAATTTCTTCAGCCTCCTGAGGTTGAAGAGGCGCTGCTGCGCCTTCTTCACGATGCTGTCTGTGTGAGTGGACCAATTCAGTTTGTCTGTGATGTGTATGCCGAGGTACTCCTTTCTCTCTCTCCTGTCTCTCTCTTCTTTCTCTCTCAGTTCTCTCTCCTTTCTCTCTCTGTTCTCTCTCTGTTCTCTCTGTTCTCTCTCATTTCTCTCTCCGTTCTCTCTCTGTTATCTCTCTGTTCTCCTTCCTTTCTCTATGCTTTCTCTCTCTCTGTTCTCTCTCCTTTCTCCCCAGAAGCAGTGTTGTTGCCAGGAAATTAGAGGAGTCTTCTTTCATGTAAATTGATTGCCTAGATCCGAACTATGTGGTTGATTGTTAATGTTCTATAGGTCACTGTCCTCACATACTGTATATACACCGCCTGACCCCATAACCACATACCCTCCCCCTGACCCCATAACCACACACCCTCTTCCTGACACCATAACAACATACCCTCCCCCTGACCCCCTAACCACACACCACACACCCTCCCCCTGACCCCATAACCACACACCACACACCCTCCCCTGACCCCACTACCACACACCCTCCCCTGACACCATAACGACACACCCTCCCCCCTGACCCCGCTACCACACACCCTCCCCCTGACCCCACTACCAAACACCCTCCCCCTGACCCCGCTACCACACACCCTCATCCTGACCCCACTACCACACACCCTCCCCCTGACCCCACTACCACACACCCTCCCCCTGACCCCACTACCACACCCTCCCCTGACCCCACTTCCACACACCCTCCCCCTGACCCCACTACCACACACCCTGACCCCCTGACCCCACTCCCCTGACCCCACACCACCCTCCCCTGACCCCACTACCACACGCCCTCCCCCTGACCCCACTACCAAACACCCCCTCCACACGCCCTCCCCCTGACCCCACTTCCACACACCCTCCCCCTGACCCCATAACCACACCCTCCCCCTGACCCCACTACCACACACCCTCCCCCTGACCCCACTACCACACACCCTCCCCCTGACCCCACTACCACACGCCCTCCCCCTGACCCCACTACCACACACCCTCCCCCTGACCCCACTACCACACACCCTCCCCTGACCCCACTACCACACACCCTGACCCCCTCCCCCTGACCCCACTACCACACACCCCTCCCCTGACCCCACTACCACACACCCTCCCCCTGACCCCACTACCACACACCCTCCCCCTGACCCCACTACCACACCCCTGACCCCCTGACCCCACTACCACACCCCTCTGACCCCACTACCACACACTCTCCCCCTGACCCCCTGACCCCACTACCACACACCCTCCCCCTGACCCCCTGACCCCACTACCACACACCCTCCCCCTGACCCCACTACCACACACCCTCCCCCTGACCCCCACTACCACACACCCTCCCCCTGACCCCACTAACCACACACCCTCCCCCTGACCCCATAACCACACACCCCTCTACCAACCCCTGACCCCACTACCACACACCCTCCCCTGACCCCTCTACCACACACCCTCCCCTGACCCCATAACCACACACCCTCCCCTGACCCCACTACAACACACCCTCCCCCTGACCCCACTACCACACACCCTCCCCCTGACCCCATAACCACACACCCTCCCCCTGACCCCACTACCACACACCCTCCCCTGACCCCACTACAACACACCCTCCCCCTGACCCCACTACCACACACCCTCCCCCTGACCCCACTAACCCTCCCCCTGACCCCACACCACACACCCTCCCCTGACCCCCTCTACAACACACCCTCCCCCTGACCCCACTACCACACACCCTCCCCTGACCCCACCCTCCCCCTGACCCCACTACACACCCTCCCCTGACCCCACTACCACACACCCTCCCCTGACCCCACTACACACACCCTACAACACACCCTCCCCCTGACCCCCTACCACACACCCTCCCCTGACCCCACTAACACACACCCTCCCCTGACCCCCTGACCCCATACCCCACACACCCTCCCCCTGACCCCACCCACACCCTCCCCTGACAACACACACCCTCCCCCTGACCCCACTACAACACACCCTCCCCCTGACCCCACACACACCCTCCCCCTGACCCCACTAACCACACACCCTCCCCCTGACCCCACTACCACACACCCTCCCCTGACCCCACTACCACACACCCTCCCCTGACCCCATACCACACACCCTCCCCCTGACCCCACTAACCACACACCCTCCCCCTGACCCCACAACCACACACCCTCCCCTGACCCCACTACCACACACCCTCCCCCTGACCCCACTACCACACACCCTCCCCCTGACCCCACTACCACACACCCTCCCCCTGACCCCACAACCACACACCCTCCCCTGACCCCAAACCACACACCACACACCCTCCCCTGACCCCATAACCACAAAACACCCTCCCCCTGACCCCAAAACCACACACACACCTCCCCCTGACCCCACTACAACACACCCTCCCCTGACCCCAAAACCACACCCTCCCCCTGACCCCACCCTAACCCCACACACCCTCCCCCTGACCCCACTACCACCACACACCCCCCCCCCCTGACCCCACTAACCACACACCCCATAACCACACACCCCCCCTGACCCCACTACCACACACCCTCCCCCTGACCCCACTACCACACACCCTCCCCCTGACCCCCTAACCACACACCCTCCCCTGACCCCACTAACCACACACCCTCCCCCTGACCCCACTACCACACACCCTCCCCTGACCCCACTAACCACACACCCTCCCCCTGACCCCACTACCACACACCCCCTGACCCCACTACCACACACCCTCCCCCTGACCCCACTACCACACACCCTCCCCCTGACCCCCCCTCCCCTGACCCCACACCCTCCCCCTGACCCCATAACCACACACCCTCCCCCTGACCCCACTACAACACCCTCCCCCTGACCCCTCTACACACACCCTCCCCCTGACCCCACTACCACACACCCTCCCCTGACCCCATAACCACACACCCTCCCCTGACCCCACTACCACACACCCTCCCCCTGACCCCACTACAACACACCCTCCCCCTGACCCCTAACCACACACCCTCCCCTGACCCCATAACCACACACCTCCCCTGACCCCCTACCACACCCTCCCCTGACCCCACTACCACACACCCTCCCCCTGACCCCACTAACACACACCCTCCCCTGACCCCACACCACACACCCTGACCCCCCTGACCCCATAACCACACACCCTCCCCCTGACCCCACCACAACCACACACCCTCCCCTGACCCCACTACCACACACCCTCCCCCTGACCCCATAACCACACACCCTCCCCCTGACCCCACTAACCACACACCCTCCCCCTGACCCCACTACCACACACCCTCCCCTGACCCCACTACCACACACCCTCCCCCTGACCCCACTAACCACACACCCTCCCCTGACCCCCTGACCCCTCCCCCTGACCCCTAACCACACACCCTCCCCCTGACCCCACTACCACACACCCTCCCCTGACCCCACAACCACACACCCCTCCCCTGACCCCACTACCACACACCCTCCCCTGACCCCATAACCACACACCCTCCCCTGACCCCACTACCACACACCCTCCCCTGATAACCACACACCCTCCCCCTGACCCCTCTACCCCACTACACCCTCCCACACACCCTCCCCTGACCCCACTACCACACACCCTGACCCCCCCTGACCCCCCCTAACCAACACACCCTCCCCTGACCCCTGACCCCATGACCCCACCACACACCCTCCCCTGACCCCACTACCACACACCACTACCACACACCCTCCCCTGACCCCACTACCACACACCCTCCCCTGACCCCACTACCACACCTCCCCCCCCCTGACCCCACAACCACACACCCTCCCCCTGACCCCACAACCACACACCCTCCCCCTGACCCCACTACCACACACCCTCCCCCTGACCCCACTACACCCTCCCCCACACACCCTCCCCCTGACCCCACCCTCCCCTGAACTACCACACACCCTCCCCCTGACCCCACAACCACACACCCTCCCCCTGACCCCACAACCACACACCCTCCCCCTGACCCCACTACCACACACCCTCCCCTGACCCCACCCTCCCCCTGACCTACACACCCTCCCCTGACCCCACTAACCACACACCCTCCCCCTGACCCCATACCACACACCCTCCCCCTGACCCCACTACCACACACCCTCCCCCCCCTGACCCCACTACCACACACCCTCCCCCTGACCCCACTACCACACACCCTCCCCCTGACCCCACTACCACACACCCTCCCCCTGACCCCACTACCACACACCCTCCCCTGACCCCACCCTCCCCTAACCACACACCCTCCCCCTGACCCCAAAACCACACCACCCCTCCCCCTGACCCCACTACACACACCCTCCCCCTGACCCCACTACCACACACCCTCCCCTGACCCCACTACCACACACCCTCCCCCCCCTGACCCCACTAACCACACACCCTCCCCCTGACCCCATAACCACACACCCTCCCCCTGACCCCACTACCACACACCCTCCCCCTGACCCCACTACCACACACCCTCCCCTGACCCCATAACCACACACCCTCCCCCCCTGACAACCCCTGACCCCCATAACCCCCCACACACCCTCCCCCTGACCCCACCCTCCCCCTGACCACACACCCTCCCCCTGACCCCACTACCACACACCCTCCCCTGACCCCATAACCACACACCCTCCCCCTGACCCCATAACCACACACCCTCCCCCTGACCCCACACCACACACCCTCCCCCTGACCCCACTACCACACACCCTCCCCCTGACCCCATAACCAAACACCCTCCCCTGACCCCACTACCACACACCCTCCCCCTGACCCCATAACCACACACCCTCCCCTGACCCCATAACCACACACCCTCCCCCTGACCCCACTACCACACACCCTCCCCTGACCCCACTACCCACACCCTCCCCCAACTACCACACACCCCCTCCCCCTGACCCCACTACACACACACCCTCCCCTGACCCCACTACCACACACCCTCCCCCTGACCCCACTACCACACACCCTCCCCTGACCCCATAACCACACACCCTCCCCCTGACCCCACTACCACACACCCTCCCCCTGACCCCACTACCACACACCCTCCCCCTGACCCCATAACCACACACCCTCCCCCTGACCCCACTACAACACACTGACCCCCCACACACCCCCCCTGACCCCACTACCACACACCCTCCCCCTGACCCCATACCACACAACCCCCTACAACACACCCTCCCCCCTGACCCCTCTACCACACACCCTCCCCCTGACCCCACTACCACACACCCTCCCCCTGACCCCACTAACCACACACCCTCCCCTGACCCCATCTACCACACACCCTCCCCTGACCCCACTACACCACACACCCTCCCCCTGACCCCATAACCACACACCCTCCCCCTGACCCCATAACCACACACCCTCCCCCTGACCCCACTACCACACACCCTCCCCCTGACCCCATAACCACACACCCTGACCCCCCCTGACCCCACCCCACTACCACACACCCTCCCCCTGACCCCTCTACCACACCCCCCCCCTGACCCCACTACCACACACCCCCCTGACCCCACTACCACACACCCTCCCCCTGACCCCACTACCACACACCCTCCCCTGACCCCACACACCCTCCCCTGACCTACACACCCTCCCCCTGACCCCACACACACCACCACCCTACCACACACCCCCCCTGACCCCACTACCACACACCCTCCCCCTGACCCCACTAACCACACACCCTCCCCCTGACCCCACACACCCTCCCCCACCACACCCTCCCCCTGACCCCACTACCACACACCCTCCCCCTGACCCCTCTAACCACACACCCTCCCCCTGACCCCACAACCACACACCCTCCCCCTGACCCCATAACCACACACCCTCCCCTGACCCCACTACAACACACCCTCCCCTGACCCCATAACCACACACCCTCCCCCTGACCCCACAACCACACACCCTCCCCCTGACCCCACACACCCACCCCTAACCACACACCCCCCTGACCCCATAACCACACACCCTCCCCCTGACCCCACTACCACACACCCTCCCCCAGACCCCACAACCACACTCCCCTCCCCCTGACCCCACCCTCCCCCTAACCACACACCCTCCCCCTGACCCCTCTACACACACCCTCCCCCTGACCCCTAACCACACACCCTCCCCCTGACCCCACAACCACACACCCTCCCCCTGACCCCATAACCACACACCCTCCCCCTGACCCCACAACCAACACCTCCCCCTGACCCCACTACCACACACCCTCCCCCTGACCCCACTACCACACACCCTCCCCCTGACCCCATAACCACACACCCTCCCCCTGACCCCACTACCACACACCCTCCCCCTGACCCCTCTACAACACACCCTCCCCCTGACCCCTACTACACACACACCCTCCCCCTGACCCCACTACCACACACCCTCCCCCTGACCCCATAACCACACACCCTCCCCCTGACCCCACTACCACACACCCTCCCCCTGACCCCACTACACACACCCTCCCCACACACCCCATAACCACACACCCTCCCCCTGACCCCATAACCACACACCCACACCCTCCCCCTGACCCCCTGACCCCACTGACCCCATAACCACACCCCTCCCCCTGACCCCAAACCACACACCCTCCCCCTGACCCCACTACAACACACCCTCCCCCTGACCCCATAACCACACACCCACCCCCCCTGACCCCACTAACCACACACCCTACCACCCCCTGACCCCATAACCACACACCCTCCCCCTGACCCCACAACCACACACCCTCCCCCTGACCCCATAACCACACACCCTCCCCCTGACCCCACAACCACACACCCTCCCCTGACCCCCCACATAACCACACACCCTCCCCCTGACCCCACTACAACACACCCTCCCCCCCCCTGACCCCATAACCACACACCCTCCCCCTGACCCCATAACCACACACCCTCCCCCTGACCCCATAACCACACACCCTCCCCCTGACCCCACAACCACACACCCTCCCCCTGACCCCACTACCACACACCCTCCCCCTGACCCCACAACCACACACCCTCCCCCTGACCCCATAACCACACACCCTCCCCCTGACCCCATAACCACACACCCTCCTCCCCCTGACCCCATAACCACACACCCTCCCCCTGACCCCACTAACAACACACCCTCCCCCTGACCCCATAACCACACACCCCATAACCACACCCCCTGACCCCACTACCACACACCCTCCCCTGACCCCACTAACCACACACCCTCCCCTGACCCCATAACCACACACCCTCCCCCTGACCCCACTACCACACACCCTCCCCCTGACCCCACCCTCCCCCTGACCCCATAACCACACACCCTCCCCCTGACCCCTCTACAACACACCCTCCCCCTGACCCCATAACCACACACCCTCCCCCTGACCCCACAACCACACACCCTCCCCCTGACCCCATAACCACACACCCTCCCCCTGACCCCACTAACCACACACCCTCCCCCTGACCCCATAACCACACACCCTGACCCCCTGACCCCATAACCACACACCCTCCCCCTGACCCCATAACCACACACCCTCCCCTGACCCCACTACCACACACCCTCCCCTGACCCCATAACCACACACCCTCCCCTGACCCCACTACTAACACACCCTCCCCCTGACCCCACTACACACACCCTCCCCCTGACCCCACTACAACACACCCTCCCCCTGACCCCATAACCACACACCCTCCCCCTGACCCCATAACCACACACCCTCCCCCTGACCCCACTACACACACACACAACACACCCCCCTGACCCCACTAACCACACACCCTCCCCCTGACCCCATAACACACACCTCCCCCCTCCCCCTGACCCCCTGACTACAACACACCCTCCCCCTGACCCCACTACCACACACCCTCCCCCTGACCCCACCCCCCCCTGAACCACACACCCTCCCCCTGACCCCACTACAACACACCCTCCCCCTGACCCCATAACACACCCTCCCCCTGACCCCACTACAACACACCCTCCCCCTGACCCCATAACCACACACCCTCCCCCTGACCCCACTACAACACACCCCTGACCCCCCTGACCCTCCCCCTGACCCCTCTACAACACACCCTCCCCTGACCCCACTACCACACACCCTCCCCCTGACCCCACTACCACACACCCTCCCCCTGACCCCATAACAACACACCCTCCCCCTGACCCCATAACCACACACCCTCCCCCTGACCCCATAACCACACACCCTCCCCCAGACCCCACTACCACACCCTCCCCCTGACCCCATAACCACACACCCTGACCCCCTGACCCCACCCCTAACAACACACCCTCCCCCTGACCCCTCTACAACACACCCTCCCCCTGACCCCACTAACAACACACCCTCCCCCTGACCCCTCTAACCACACACCCTCCCCCTGACCCCACTACCAACACCCTCCCCCACCCCCTCCCCCTGACCCCTCTAACCACACACCCTCCCCCTGACCCCACTACAACACACCCTCCCCCTGACCCCTCTACAACACACCCTCCCCCTGACCCCACTACAACACACCCTCCCCCTGACCCCACTACAACACACTGAACACACGCCCTCCCCCTGACCCCCCTACAACACCCCTGACCCCATAACCACACACCCTCCCCCTGACCCCTACAACACACCCTCCCCTGACCCCATAACCACACACCCTCCCCCTGACCCCTCTACAACACACCCTCCCCTGACCCCACTACAACACACCCCCTCCCCCTGACCCCATAACCACACACCCTCCCCCTGACCCCACTACAACACACCCTCCCCCTGACCCCATAACCACACACCCTCCCCCTGACCCCACTACAACACACCCTCCCCCTGACCCCATAACCACACTTCAGCCTGTCTATCCCCAGGATGGGCTCCAGATGGATGAAGCACTCAGAGCCGTACTGCTGTCTCAAACACACACACACACACACACACACACACACACACACCCTGCCCCTAACCCCACACTCTCTCTCTATCCCCAGGACGTCTTGATGATGGGGGAGGAGTTGATCTCAGAGCCATATTACTGTCAGTTGGAGGCAGAGACGTGCAGAGTGTTCTCGGAGCAGTTGGGTCGTTTCTCTCTGGTGGGAGAATCTCTAAACATGTCCGCAGCTAAGCGTCTCCGTCTGGTGCTCTTCTCTGACGCATACTGCTCTACCCTAGAGTATAACATCAGAGTCTACTGCATGGATGATACACAAGATGTCTTCAAGGTAAGGAACCTAGATACACACACACCTTTAGAACCCCACAGAGGTGTTGTTTCATCCACACGCCTTTAGAACCCCACAGAGGTGGTTTCACACACCTTTAGAACCCCACAGAGGTGGTTTCACACACCTTTAGAACCCCACAGAGGTGGTTTCACACACCTTTAGAACCCCACAGAGGTGCTGTTTCATCCACACACCTTTAGAACCCCACAGAGGTGGTTTCACACACCTTTAGAACCCCACAGAGGTGTTGTTTCATCCACACACCTTTAGAACCCCACAGAGGTGTTGTTTCATTCACACCCCTTTAGAACCCCACAGAGGTGTTGTTTCATCCACACACCTTTAGAACCCCACAGAGGTGGTTTCACACACCTTTAGAACCCCACAGAGGTGGTTTCACACACCTTTAGAACCCCACAGAGGTGTTGTTTCATCCACACACCTTTAGAACCCCACAGAGGTGGTTTCACACACCTTTAGAACCCCACAGAGGTGTTGTTTCACACACCTTTAGAACCCCACAGAGGTGTTGTTTCATCCACACACCTTTAGAACCCCACAGAGGTGGTTTCACACACCTTTAGAACCCCACAGAGGTGGTTTCACACACCTTTAGAACCCCACAGAGGTGTTGTTTCATCCACACACCTTTAGAACCCCACAGATGTGGTTTCACACACCTTTAGAACCCCACAGAGGTGGTTTCACACACCTTTAGAACCCCACAGAGGTGGTTTCACACACCTTTAGAACCCCACAGAGGTGTTGTTTCATCCACACACCTTTAGAACCCCACAGAGGTGGTTTCACACACCTTTAGAACCCCACAGAGGTGGTTTCACACACCTTTAGAACCCCACAGAGGTGTTGTTTCATCCACACACCTTTGGAGCCCCACAGAGGAAGCTTGAATGATCTAGTGTGTGTGTGTGCGTGCGTGCCTGTCTGTCTGTCTGTCTGTCTGTGCCCAACTTAAAGTACCCCCCCCCCATTAGCCCTTGTCAAAAGCAGTGCACTATATATGAAATAGGGTGGCGTTTGGGACGAGCCAATGAGTGTTCTGAGAGGTTCATGTATCTGCTAAATTAATGTCTCTCTTTGTTACGAATGATAGAGCTGTGTGATGTCTGGATTACCAAACAACAGCACTACGTTTTAAATCACCCTGTAAAAACTACAATCCCTAGATAGGCTGTGGCTTACCACAGCAACGAGAGAATGAGAGAGATGGAGAGGCTGGTGCACTTTGGGGCCAGAGGGAGAGGGGGAGAGTGGGAGAGGGGGAGAGTGTGCCAGGGGGAGAGGGGGCCAGGGGAAGAAGGGGAGAGTGGGCCAGGGGAAGAGGGGGGAGGGGGCCAGGGGGAAGAGGGGGAGAGTGGGCCAGGGGAAGAGGGGGAGAGGGGGCCAGGGGGAGAGGGTGATAGGTCTCCAATACATTGAATGAACTACAGGACAAAATACAAACCCTCCAACACCTGTAGTGTTAATGGTATCCAAAATTAAATGATAAAATATACAAACCACAAATTCCAGTTGGCTTAAACTCTTTAACATCATCCACGGCTCTGACATCTTCCCCAATATTTGGAACCAAGGACTGTTCACTCCAATCGACAAAAGTGGAGACAAATTTGACCCCAATAACTACCGTGGAATATGTATATATATCAACAGCAACCTTGGGGAAATTCTCTGCATTATCATTAACAGCAGACTCGTACATTTCCTCAGTGAAAACAATGTATTGAGCCAATTTCAAATTGTTTTTTTTACAAAAATACCATTCAACAGACCACGTATTCACCCTGCACAACCTAATGGATAAAGAAACAAACCAAAACAAAGGCCAAGTCTTCTCATGCTTTGTTGATTATTTAACTTCATATGGCTGCAGGGGCAGTATTGAGTAGCTTGGATGAAAAGGTGCCCATTGTAAATGGCCAGCTCCTCAGTCTCAGTTGCTAATATATGCATATTATTATTAGTATTGGATAGAAAACACTCTAAAGTTTCCAAAACTGTCAAAATATTGTTTGTGATTATAACAGAACTGATATTGCAGGCGAAACCCTGTGGAAAATCAAAACAACAAGTGACCTCTATTTTGAATCTCCATGTTCCATAGCCTCCCTTTGCAGGATTTAAAGGGATATGAACCAGGTGTCAACAGTCTTCAGACATAGTTTCAGGCTTTTATTTTGAAAAATGAGCCAGAACGATAACATCGCGTCAAGTGGTCACATGAGTTTTGCTTGCACAACAGGATTTGGACAGCTATTGCTTTTCCCCCTCCTACTGTGAAAGACATTTGCGGTTGATATATTATTGATTATGAATTTTAAAAACAACCTGAGGATTGATTATAAAAAACGTTTGACATGTTTCTGCTGACATTATGGAAACTATTTGGACTTTTCGTCAGCGTTGTCATGACCGCTCTTTCCTGTGGATTTCTGAACATAACGTGCCAAACAAACGTCGGTATTTTGGATATAAAAATCATCTTTATGGAACAAAAGGAACATTTGTTGTGTAACTGGGAGTCTCGTGAGTGAAAACATCCGAAGATCATCCAAGGTAAACGATTATAAGATGTAAGATGATTAATTTGAATTTAATTTTTTGCTTTTCTGATTTTCGTGACCAAGCTTCCTGATGCTAAGTGTACTTAATGTTTTGTCATGCGATCAATAAACTTACACAAACGCTTGGATTGCTTTCACTGTAAAGCATAATTTCAAAATCTGACACGACAGGTGGATTAACAAAAGGCTAAGCTGTATTCCTATATTGCACTTGTGATTTCATGAATATAAATATTTGTAGTAATATTTATTGAATGTCGCGCTATGCTATTCAGCGGTTGTTGATGACACGATTGGGGGATTGCAGCCATAACAAGTTAAAAGCCTTCCACTCAATCTGCTATGCAAATTGATGGAAAGTGGTGTTGGGGAAAAAAACATACGACATTATAAAATCCATGTACACTGACAACAAGTGTGTGGTTAAAACAGGCCCGTGGTGTGAGACAGGGATGCAGCTTGAGCCCCACCCTCTTCAACGTATATATCAACGAATTGGCGAGGGCACTAGAACAGTCTGCAGCATCTGGCTCACCTTCCTAGAATCTGAAGTCAAATGACTTTTTTCTGAATCTGGTGCTTCTGTCCCCAACCAATGAGGGCCTACAGCATCACCTAGATATTCTGCACAGATTCTGTCAGACCTGGGCCCTGTCAGACCTGGGCCCTAAATCTCAGTAAGACCAAAATAATGGTGTTCCAAAAAAGGTCCAGTCACCAGGACCACAAATACAAATTCCATCTAGACACTGTTGCCCTAGAGCACACAAAAAACTATACATACCTTGGCCTAAACATCAGCGCCACAGGTAACTTCCACAAAGCTGTGAACAATCTGAGAGACAAGGCAACGCCATCAAAAGGAAAATAACATTTGATAATACCGATTAGGTGTCACGACTTCGGCTGAGGTCGGCTCCTCTCCGAGTCCGTCGGCTTTCTAGTCATCACCAACATGTTTCCTTTTCCTTTTGTTTTGCCTTGACTACTTGATTACACTTCCCTTATTAAGTTCCTTATTTACCCTCTCGTCGACCT
This sequence comes from Oncorhynchus masou masou, assembly GCF_036934945.1. Taxonomy (NCBI): domain Eukaryota; kingdom Metazoa; phylum Chordata; class Actinopteri; order Salmoniformes; family Salmonidae; genus Oncorhynchus; species Oncorhynchus masou. The sequence continues at coordinate 3,963,512 of NC_088220.1, forward strand.
TTCTGTTTCGTCCGTGATTGTTTTGTGCTACTGTGTGTGTTGGAGGGTTTTATACATACGTTATGTTTCCTTGTTGGAGATATTCTGGTTTTGAATATTTTGAGGAAAGACTTTTGTGTTTTCTCAAACCTGTGGCCTGACTCAGACAACGAACCCAGCATTTTATCACATTAGGATCTGGCTAAAAATATTTGAATCAATTATAGAACCCATTGCCCTTCATAGTTTTGAGGTCTGGGGTCCGATCACCAACCAAGAATTCACAAAATGGGACAAATACCAAATCCATAACAAAACCATAATCTACAGAGAAATTATCCTGGAGACGAGTCCCCTAAGCAAGCTGGTCCTGGGGCTCTGTTCACAAACACAAACACACCCCACAGAGCCCAGGGACAGCAGCACAATTAGACCCAAGAAAATCAACTATTTGCACATAATATGACATTTGAAATGTCTTGTGGAACTTCTGTGAGTGTAATGTTTACTTTTACTTTTTATTGATTATTTCACTTTTGTTTATCTATTTCACTTGCTTTGGTAATGTAAAGATATATTTCCCTTGCCAATAAAGCCCCTTAAATTGAAATTGAATTGAATTGAGAGAGGAGAGGAGAAAAGAGGAGGGGGTGTGGGGTGAGTGGATGGGAGAGTAGGGGAAAGCAGGAAAAGAGGCGAGAAGAGGGGACAGAGGAGAGTGGGAAGGGAGAGGAGAGGAGAGGAGAGGTAAGGGGAGGAGAGGACAGGTAAGGGGGGGAGAATGGGAAAGAGGAGAATGAGGAGAGGAGAGGAGAGGAGAGGAGAAGAGAGGAGAGGAGAGGAGAGGGAGAGGAGAGGAGAGGAGAGGAGAGGAGAGGAGAGGAGAGGAGAGGAGAGGAGAGGAGAAGTAAGGGGAGGAGAGGACAGGTAAGGGGGGAGAATGGGAAAGAGGAGAGGAGAGGAGAGGAGAGGAGAGGAGAGGAGAGGAGAGGAGAGGAGAGGAGAGGAGAGGATGAGAGCAGGGGGGTAGAGTGTAGGGGTGTGCTGAGACAAAACCAGTATCATCTGGATACAATTATGACCAGAGTATTTTTTATAATTATCCCTGATCAGAAAAACTAATTTTTCGGGAGCCAGCGTGAATCTTTCTCAAGGCAGTCAGTCATGGGAGGTTCTATCTATGTACATATTCTCACTCACCCTTTAGATTTGTGTGTTAGGAAGTTATTGGGAAAATTGTCAGATTACTTGTTAGATATTACTGCACTGTCGGAACTAGAAGCACAAGCATTTCGCTACACTCGCAATAACATCTGCTAACCATGTGTATGTGACCAATAACATTTGATTTGATTTGAGTTGTGGTCTAAATAGTTCGATTGGCTAGTTTGCCTGTCTGTAAAGAAAAGGCTGGGCTTTATATTGATCCTCCTGCTCTGATTGGATAGATCATTTAGATTGCTGCCACCTGCTCCTATGATAAATCACATGGCGGGGACGTTTGCTATCAAGCTGTGTCAATGAGCATAATATCGAACAAGTTGGGCGAAGGTAGGGGAAAAATGTCAACGCTAATGCACATTATGACTGAGTGACAGCAAACGCGGCTGCCCACTGCAAGTCAAGGAGATACACAGGCACACACCCCTCCGCACGCTGCTCATAATCCTCGGGTTTTTTCCAGTGAGAATGTGCAGGGAGTATTTGGAAGTATTTGGTTCTCCCGGTCGCGGCCGGCTGCGTCAGAGCCTGGACTCGAACCAGGATCTCTAGTGGTAGAACTGGTAGCAGTGCGATGCAGTGCCGTAGACCACTGCGCCACTCAGGACGCCAATCAACTGTCAATTTACGGATACAATTACGAGTATGGCCAAGTCGGCACACCCCTTGTAGAGAGGGAAGGCAACACTATTGATGCAGTATAAAACAACACTGTTGATGCAGTATAAAACAACACTATTGATGCAGTATAAAACAACACGCTATTGATGCAGTATAAAACAACACTATTGATGCAGTATAAAACAACACTATTGATGCAGGATAAACAACAATATTGATGCAGTATAAAACAACACACTATTGATGCAGTATAAAAGTATAAAACACTATTGATGATGAAACAACACTATTGATGCAGGATAAAACAACACACTATTGATGCAGTATAAAACAACACACTATTGATGCAGTATACAAACAGTATAAAACAACACTATTGATGCAGTATAAAACAACACACTATTGATGCAGGATATAAAACAACACACTATTGATGCAGTATAAAACAACACTATTGATGCAGTATAAAACAACACTATTGATGCAGATATTAAACAACACTATTGATGCAGTATAAAACAACACACTATTGATGCAGGATAAACAAACACTATTGATGCAGTATAAAACAAAACAGTATAAAAAACACTATTGATGCAGTATAAAATAAAACATGCAGGATAAAACAACACTATTGATGCAGTATAAAACAACACTATTGATGCAGGATAAACAACACTATTGATGCAGTATAAAACAACACTATTGATGCAGTATAAAACAACACTATTGATGCAGGATAAACAACACTATTGATGCAGGATAAAACAACACTATTGATGCAGTATAAAACAAACTATTGATGCAGGTATAAACAACACTATTGATGCAGTATAAAACAACACTATTGATGCAGTATAAAACAACACTATTGATGCAGGATAAACAACACTATTGATGCAGTATAAACAACACTATTGATGCAGGATAAACAACACTATTGATGAAACAACACTATTGATGCAGTATAAAACAACACTATTGATGCAGTATAAAACAACACTATTGATGCAGTATAAAACAACACTATTGATGCAGTATGAAACAACACTATTGATGCAGTATGAAACAACACTATTGATGCAGTATAAAACACACACTATTGATGCAGTATTAAACAACAACACTATTGATGCAGTATAAAACAACAACACTATTGATGCAGTATAAACAACACTATTGATGCAGTATAAAACAACACACTATTGATGCAGTATAAAACAACACTATTGATGCAGTATAAAACAACACTATTGATGCAGTATAAAACAACACTATTGATGCAGTATAAACAACACTATTGATGCAGTATAAAACAACACTATTGATGCAGTATAAAACAACACACTATTGATGCAGATATAAAACAACACTATTGATGCAGGATAAACAACACTATTGATGCAGTATAAACAAACACTATTGATGCAGTATAAAACAACACTATTGATGCAGGATAAAACAACACTATTGATGCAGGATAAACAACACTATTGATGCAGGATATTGATGCAGTATAAAACAACACTATTGATGCAGGATAAACAACACTATTGATGCAGTATAAATGCAGGATAAAACAACACTATTGATGCAGTATTAAACAACACTATTGATGCAGGATAAAACAACACTATTGATGCAGTATAAAACAACACTATTGATGCAGGATAAAACAACACTATTGATGCATGGTATAAAACAACACTATTGATGCAGATAAAACAACACTATTGATGCAGTATAAACAACACACTATTGATGCAGTATAAAACAACACACTATTGATGCAGTATAAAACAACACTATTGATGCAGGATAAAACAACACTATTGATGCAGATACACTAAAACAACACTATTGATGCAGGATAAAACAAACACTATTGATGCAGGATAAAACAACACTATTGATGCATAAAACAAACACTATTGATAAAAAAACACACTATTGATGCAGTATAAAACAACACTATTGATGCAGTATAAAACAACAAACAGTATAAAACAACACTATTGATGCAGTATAAAACAAACACTATTGATGCAGTATAAAACAACACTATTGATGCAGTATAAAACACACACTATTGATGCAGTATAAAACAACACTATTGATGCAGTATAAAACAACACTATTGATGCAGTATAAAACAACACTATTGATGCAGTATAAAACAACACACTATTGATGCAGTATGAAACAACACTATTGATGCAGTATGAAACAACACTATTGATGCAGTATAAAACAACACTATTGATGCAGTATAAAACAACACTATTGATGCAGTATAAACAACACTATTGATGCAGTATAAACAAACACTATTGATGCAGTATAAACAACACTATTGATGCAGTATAAACAACACTATTGATGCAGTATAAAACAACACTATTGATGCAGGATAAAACAAACACTATTGATGCAGTATAAACAACACTATTGATGCAGATAAACAACACTATTGATGCAAAACAACACACTATTGATGCAGTATAAACAACACTATTGATGCAGGATAAACAACACTATTGATGCAGTATACACTAATGCAGTATAAAACAACACTATTGATGCAGGATAAAACAACACTATTGATGCAGTATAAAACAACACTATTGATGCAGGATAAAACAACACTATTGATGCAGTATAAAACAACACTATTGATGCAGGATAAAACAAACACTATTGATGCAGTATAAAACAACACACTATTGATGATAAAACAACACTATTGATGCAGTATAAAACAACACACTATTGATGCAGTATAAAACAACACTATTGATGCAGTATAAAACAACACTATTGATGCAGGATGAAACAACACTATTGATGCAGGATGAAACAACACTATTGATGCAGGATAAACAACACTATTGATGCAGTATAAAACAACACACTATTGATGCAGTATAAAACAACACACTATTGATGCATTGATGATAAAACAACACTATTGATGCAGTATAAAACAACACTATTGATGCATTGTATAAAACAACACTATTGATGCAGTATAAAACAACACTATTGATGCAGTATAAAACAACACTATTGATGCAGTATAAAACAACACTATTGATGCAGTATAAAACAACACTATTGATGCAGTATAAAACAACACTATTGATGCAGTATAAAAAAACAACACACTATTGATGCAGTATAAAACAACACTATTGATGCAGTATAAAACAACACTATTGATGCAGTATAAAACAACACTATTGATGCAGTATAAACAACACTATTGATGCAGTATAAACAACACTATTGATGCAGTATAAACAACACACTATTGATGCAGTATAAACAACACTATTGATGTATAAAACAACACTATTGATGCAGTATAAAAAACAACACTATTGATGCAGTATAAAACAACACTATTGATGCAGTATAAAACAACACACTATTGATGCAGTATAAAACAAACACTATTGATATAAACAACACTATTGATGTATAAACAAACACTATTGATGCAGGATAAACAACACTATTGATGCAGTATAAAACAACACACTATTGATGCAGTATAAAACAACACTATTGATGCAGGATAAAACAACACTATTGATGCAGGATAAACAACACTATTGATGCAGTATAAAACAACACACTATTGATGCAGGATAAAAAACAACACTATTGATGCATTGATGGATAAACAACACTATTGATGCAGGATAAACAACACTATTGATGCAGTATAAAACAACACTATTGATGCAGGATAAAACAACACTATTGATGCAGGATAAAACAACACACTATTGATGCAGTATAAAACAACACTATTGATGCAGGATAAACAACACACTATTGATGCAGTATAAACAACACTATTGATGCAGTATGAAACAACACACTATTGATGCAGTATAAAACAAAACACTATTGATGCAGTATAAAACAACACACTATTGATGCAGTATAAAACAACACACTATTGATGCAGTATAAAAAACTATTGAATAAAACAACTATTGATGCAGTAAACAAACATAAAACAACACACTATTGATGCAGTATAAAAAACACTATTGAACACACTATTGATGCAGTATAAAACAACACACTATTGATGCAGTATAAAACAACACTATTGATGCAGGATAAAACAACACTATTGATGCAGTATAAAACAAACACTATTGATGCAGTATAAAACAACACTATTGATGCAGGATAAAAAACAGTATAAAAACACTATTGATGCAGGATAAAACAACACTATTGATGCAGGATAAAACAACACACTATTGATGCAGTATAAAAAACTATTGACAGTATAAAACACTATTGATGCAGTATAAAACAACACTATTGATGCAGTATAAAACAACACTATTGATGCAGGATAAACAACACTATTGATGCAGTATAAAACAACACTATTGATGCAGTATAAAACAACACACTATTGATGCAGTATAAAACAACACTATTGATGCAGTATAACAACACTATTGATGCAGTATAAAATAACACTATTGATGCAGGACAAACACACACTATTGATGCAGTATAAACAACACTATTGATGCAGTATAAAACAACACACTATTGATGCAGGATAAACAACACTATTGATGCAGGTATAAAACAACACTATTGATGCAGTATAAAACAACATATTGAAACAACACTATTGATGCAGGATAAAACAACACTATTGATGCAGTATAAACAACACTATTGATGCAGTATAAACAACACTATTGATGCAGTATAAAACAACACACTATTGATGCAGGATAAAACAACACTATTGATGCAGGATAAACAACACTATTGATGCAGTATAAAACAAACACTATTGATGCAGTATAAAACAACACTATTGATGCAGTATAAAACAAACACTATTGATATAAAACAACACTATTGATGCAGTATAAAACAACACTATTGATGATAAACAACACACTATTGATGGTATAAACAAACACTATTGATGCAGTATAAAACAACACTATTGATGCAGGATAAAACAACACTATTGATGCAGATATAAAAAACAACACTATTGATGCAGTATAAAACAACTATTGACACTATTGATGCAGTATAAAACAACACTATTGATGCAGTATAAAACAACACACTATTGATGATAAACAACACTATTGTATAAAACAAACACTATTGATGCAGTATAAAACAACACACTATTGATGCAGTATGAAACAAACACTATTGATGCAGTATAAAACAACACTATTGATGCAGATAAAACAACACTATTGATGCAGTATAAAACAACAGGATAAAACACTATTGATGCAGTATAAACAACACTATTGATGCAGGATAAACAACACTATTGATGCAGTATAAAACAGTATAAAACAACACTATTGATGCAGTATAAACAACACTATTTGATATAAACAACACTATTGATATAAACAACACTATTGATGCAGTATAAACAACACTATTGATGCAGTATAAAACAACACACTATTGATGCAGTATAAAACAACACACACTATGATGATAAAACAACACTATTGATTAAACAACACTATTGATGCAGTATAAAACAACATAAACAACACTATTGATGCAGTATAAAACAACACTATTGATGCAGGATAAAACAACACTATTGATGCAGATAAAACAACACTATTGAAAAAACAACACTATTGATGCAGTATAAAACAACACTATTGATGCAGGATAAAACAACACTATTGATGCAGGATAAACAACACTATTGATGCAGTATAAAACAACACACTATTGATGCAGTATAAACAACACAGGATATTGATGCAGGATAAAACAACACTATTTGATAAACAACACTATTGATGCATATAAAACAACACTATTGATGCAGATAAAACAACACTATTGATGCAGGATAAACAACACTATTGATGCAGGATAAAACAACACTATTGATATAAAACAACACACTATTGATGCAGGATAAAACAACACTATTGATGCAGGATAAAACAACACTATTGATGCAGGATAAAACAACACATGCAGTATAAAACAACACACAATATTGATGCAGTATAAAACAACACTATTGATGCAGGATAAACAACACTATTGATGCAGTATAAAACAACACACTATTGATGCAGTATAAAACAAACACTATTGATGATAAACAACACTATTGATGCAGTATAAACAACACTATTGATGCAAGGATAAAACAACACTATTGATGCAGTATAAAACAACACACTATTGATGCAGTATAAAACAACACTATTGATGCAGTATGAAACAACACTATTGATGCAGTATAAAACAACACTATTGATGCAGGATAAAACAACACTATTGATATAAACAACACTATTGATGCAGTATAAACAACACTATTGATGCAGTATAAAACAAACACTATTGATGCAGTATAAAACAACACTATTGATGTATAAACAAACATTGACAGGATAAAACAACACTATTGATGCAGTATAAAACAACACTATTGATGCAGTATAAACAACACTATTGATGCAGGATAAACAACACTATTGATGCAGGATAAACAACACTATTGATGCAGTATAAAACAACACTATTGATGCAGTATAAAACAACACTATTGATGCAGTATGCAAAAAACACTATTGATGCAGGATAAACAGGATAAACACACTATTGATGCAGTATAAAACAACACTATTGATGCAGGATAAAACAACACTATTGATGCAGTATAAAACAACACACTATTGATGCAGTATAAAACAACACACTATTGATGCAGGATAAAACAAACACTATTGATGCAGTATAAAACAACACACTATTGATGCAGTATAAAAAACATTGACACACTATTGATGCAGGATAAAACAACACTATTGATGCAGTGATAAAACAAACACTATTGATGCAGGATAAAACAACACTATTGATGCAGGATAAAACATACACTATTGATGCAGTATAAAACAACACACTATTGATGCAGTACAACAAACAACACACTATTGATGCAGGATAAACAACACTATTGATGCAGTATAAAACAACACTATTGATGCAGTATAAAACAAACACTATTGATGCAGTATAAACAACACTATTGATGCAGTATAAAACAACACTATTGATGCAGTATAAACAACACTATTGATGCAGTATAAAAACAACACACTATTGAAAAAAACAACACTATTGATGCAGTATAAAACAACACTATTGATTAAAACAACACACTATTGATGCAGTATAAAACAAACACTATTGATGCAGGATAAAACAACACTATTGATGCAGGATAAACAACACTATTGATGCAGTATAAACAACACTATTGATGCAGTATAAAACAACACACTATTGATGCAGTATAAAACAACACTATTGATGCAGTATAAAACAACACTATTGATGCAGGATAAAACAACACTATTGATGCAGTATAAACAACACACTATTGATGCAGGATAAAACAACACTATTGATGCAGGATAAAACAACACTATTGATGCAGGATAAAACAACACTATTGATGCAGGATAAAACAAACACTATTGATGCAGTATAAACAACACTATTGATGCAGTATAAAAAAACAACACTATTGATGCAGGATAAAACAACATTGACTATTGATGCAGTATAAAACAAACACTATTGATGCAGATAAAACAACACTATTGATGCAGGATAAAACAACACTATTGATGCAGGATAAAACAACACTATTGACTATTGAAACAACACTATTGGAGGATAAAACAACACTATTGATGCAGGATAAACAACACTATTGATGCAGTATAAAACAACACACTATTGATGCAGTATGAAAAAAAACACTATTGATGCAGGATATAAAACAACACTATTGATGCAGGATAAAAACAACACTATTGATGATAAAACAACACTATTGATGCAGTATAAAACACTATTGATGCAGTATAAAACAACACTATTGATGCAGTATAAAACAACACTATTGATGCAGTATAAAACAACACTATTGATGCAGTATAAAACAACACTATTGATGCAGGATAAAACAACACTATTGATGCAGTATAAAACAACACACTATTGATGCAGTATAAAACAACACTATTGATGCAGTATAACAACACTATTGATGCAGGATATAAAATAAAACAACACACTATTGATGCAGTATAAACAAACACTATTGATGCAGTATAAAACAACACACTATTGATGCAGGATAAACAACACTATTGATGCAGATAAAACAACACTATTGATATAAACAACACACTATTGATGCAGGATAAAACAACACACTATTGATGCAGTATAAAAAACACTATTGATGCAGTATAAAACACACTATTGATGCAGTATAAAACAACACTATTGATAAAACAACACTATTGATGCAGGATAAACAACACTATTGATGCAGGATAAAACTATTGATGCAGTATAAAACAACACTATTGATGCAGTATAAAACAACACACTATTGATGCAGTATAAAACAAACACTATTGATGCAGGATAAACAACACTATTGATGCAGGATAAAACAAACACTATTGATGCAGTATAAAACAACAACACTATTGATGCAGTATAAAACAACACTATTGATGCAGTATAAAACAACACTATTGATGCAGGATAAACAACACACTATTGATGCAGTATAAAACAACACTATTGATGCAGGATAAAACAACACTATTGATGCAGTATAAAACAACACTATTGATGCAGTATAAAACAAACACTATTGATGCAGTATAAAACAACACACTATTGATGATAAAACAACACACTATTGATGCAGTATAAAACAACACACTATTGAGTATAAAAAACAACAGTATAAAACAACACACTATTGATGCAGTATAAACAACACACTATTGATGCAGTATAAAACAACACACTATTGATGCAGGATAAAACAACACTATTGATGCAGGATAAACAACACTATTGATGCAGTATAAAACAACACACTATTGATGTATAAAACAACACTATTGTATAAAACAACACTATTGATGCAGGATAAAACAACACTATTGATGCAGTATAAAACAAACACTATTGATGTATAAAAACAACACTATTGATGTATAAACAACACTATTGATGCAGTATAAAACAACACTATTGATGCAGTATAAACAACACTATTGATGCAGTATAAACAACACTATTGATGCAGTATAAACAACAAACAGTATAAAAAACACACTATTGATGCAGTATAAACAACAAACAGGATAAAAAACACACTAACAGTATAAAACAACACTATTGATGCAGGATAAAACAACAATATTGATGCAGATAAAACAACACTATTGATGCAGGATAAAACAACACTATTGATGCAGGATAAAACAAACACTATTGATGCAGTATAAAACAACACACTATTGATGCAGTATAAAACAACACTATTGATGATAAACAACACTATTGTATAAAACAACACTATTTATGCAGGATAAACAACACTATTGATGCAGTATAAACAACACTATTGATGCAGTATAAACAACACACTATTGATGCAGTATTAAAAAACACTATTGATGCAGTATAAAACAACACTATTGATGCAGGATAAACAAACACTATTGATATAAAACAACACACTATTGATGCAGTATAAACAACACACTATTGATGCAGTATAAAACAAACACTATTGATGCAGGATAAACAACACTATTGATGCAGGTATAAACAACACACTATTGATGCAGTATAAAACAATTGACACTATTGATGCAGTATAAAAAAACACTATTGATGCAGGATAAAAACAACACTATTGATGCAGGATAAAACAACACTATTGATGCAGGATAAACAAACACTATTGATGCAGTATAAAACAAACACTATTGATGCAGGATAAAACAACACTATTGATGCAGGATAAACAACACTATTGATGCAGGATAAACAACACTATTGATGCAGTAAAAAACAACACTATTGATGCAGTATAAAACAACACTATTGATGCAGTATAAAACAACACTATTGATGCAGGATAAACAACACTATTGATGCAGTATAAAACAACACTATTGATGCAGGATAAAACAACACTATTGATGCAGTATAAAACAACACTATTGATGCAGTATAAAACAACACACTATTGATGCAGTATAAAACAAACACTATTGATGCAGTATAAAACAACACACTATTGATGATAAACAACACTAGTATAAAACAACACACTATTGATGCAGTATAAAACAAACACTATTGATGCAGTATAAAACAAACACTATTGATGATAAACAACACTATTGATGTATAAAACACACACAACACTATTGATGCAGGATAAAACAACACTATTGATGCTAGATATAAAACAACACTATTGATGCAGTATAAACAACACTATTGATGCAGGATAAACAACACTATTGATGCAGTATAAAACAACACTATTGATGCAGTATAAACAACACTATTGATATTGTATAAACAACACTATTGATAAACAACACATTGATATAAACAACACTATTGATGCAGTATAAAACAACACACTATTGATGCAGTATAAAACAACACACTATTGATGCAGTATAAAACAACACTATTGATGCAGGATAAACTATTGATGCAGGATAAACAACACTATTGATGATAAACAACACTATTGATGGAAAAAACAACACTATTGATGCAGTATAAAACAACACACTATTGATGCAGTATAAAACAACACACTATTGATGCAGGATAAAACAACACTATTGATGCAGTATAAAACAACACACTATTGATGCAGTATAAACAACACTATTGATGCAGGATAAACAACACTATTGATGCAGTATAAAACAACACACTATTGATGCAGTATAAACAACACACTATTGATGCAGGATAAACAACACTATTGATGCAGTATAAAACAACACTATTGATGCAGGATAAACAACACTATTGATGCAGTATAATTGATGCAGTATAAACAACACTATTGATGCAGTATTAAACAACACTATTGATGCAGTATAAAACAACACTATTGATGCAGGATAAAACAACACTATTGATGCAGGATAAAAACAACACTATTGATAAAAAACACACTATTGATGCAGGATAATGCAGGATAAAAACACACTATTGATGCAGGATAAACAACACTATTGATGCAGTATAAAACAGGATAAAACACACTATTGATGCAGGATAAACAACACTATTGATGCAGTATAAAACAACACACTATTGATGCAGTATAAAACAACACACTATTGATGCAGGATAAACAACACTATTGATGCAAAACAACAACACTATTGATGCAGGATAAAACAACACTATTGATGCAGGATAAACAACACTATTGATGCAGGATAAAACAAACACTATTGATGCAGGATAAAACAACACACTATTGATGCAGTATAAAACAACACTATTGATGCAGTATAAAAAACAACACTATTGATGCAGTATAAAACACACTATTGATGCAGGATAAACAACACTATTGATGCAGTATAAACAACACTATTGATGCAGTATAAAACAACACACTATTGATGCAGTATTAAACAACACACTATTGATGCAGTATAAAACAACACTATTGATGCAGGATAAAACAACACTATTGATGCAGTATAAACAACACACTATTGATGCAGTATAAAACAACACACTATTGATGCAGTATAAAACAACAACACTATTGATGCAGGATAAATAAAACAACACTATTGTATAAACAACACTATTGATGCAGTATAAAACAACACTATTATAAAACAACACTATTGATGTATAAAACAACACACTATTGATGATAAACAACACTATTGAGTATAAAACAACACACTATTGATGCAGGATAAACAACACTATTGATGCAGGATAAACAACACTATTGATGCAGGATAAACAACACTATTGATGCAGGATAAACAACACTATTGATGCAGGATAAACAACACTATTGATGCAGTATAAAACAACACTATTGATGCAGTATAAAACAACACACTATTGATGCAGTATAAAACAACACACTATTGATGCAGTATAAAACAACACTATTGATGCAGGATAAACAACACTATTGATGCAGGATAAACAACACTATTGATGCAGTATAAAACAACACTATTGATGCAGGATAAACAACACTATTGATGCAGTATAAAACAACACTATTGATGCAGTATAAACAACACTATTGATGCAGTATAAAACACACTATTGATGCAGATAAACAACACTTTGTATATTGATGCAGTATAAAACAAACACTATTGATGCAGTATAAAACACACACTATTGATGATAAAACAACACTATTGATGCAGTATAAAACAAACACTATTGATGTATAAAACAACACTATTGATGTATAAACAACACTATTGATGCAGGATAAAACAACACTATTGATGCAGTATAAAACAACACACTATTGATGTATAAAACAACACACTATTGATGCAGTATAAAACAACACTATTTGATAAACAACACTATTGATGCAGTATAAACAACACTATTGATGCAGTATAAACAACACTATTGATGCAGTATAAAACAACACACTATTGATGCAGTATAAAACAACACACTATTGATGCAGTATAAAACAACACTATTGATGCAGGATAAAACAACACTATTGATGCAACACTATTGATGCAAAAACAACACTATTGATGCAGGATAAAACAACACACTATTGATGCAGTATAAAACAAACACTATTGATGCAGTATAAAACAACACTATTGATGATAAAACAACACTATTGATGCAGTATAAAACAACACTATTGATGCAGGATAAACAACACTATTGATGCAGTATAAACAACACTATTGATGCAGTGATAAAACAACACACTATTGAGTATAAACAACACTATTGATGCAGTATAAACAACACTATTGATGCAGTATAAAATGCAGGATAAAAACACTATTGATGCAGGATAAAACAACACTATTGATGCAGTATAAAAACAACACTATTGATGCAGGATAAAACACACACTATTGATGCAGTATAAAACAACACTATTGATGCAGGATAAACAACACTAACACTATTGATATAAAACAACACTATTGATGCAGTATAAAACAACACACTATTGATGCAGTATAAAACAACACACTATTGATGCAGTATAAACAACACTATTGATGCAGGATAAACAACACTATTGATGCAGGATAAACAACACTATTGATGCAGGATAAACAACACTATTGATGCAGGATAAACAACACTATTGATGCAGTATAAAAAACAACACTATTGATGCAGTATAAAACAACACACTATTGATGCAGTATAAAACAACACACTATTGATGCAGGATAAAACAACACTATTGATGCAGTATAAAACAACACACTATTGATGTTGTATAAACAAACACTATTGATGCAGGAAAACAACACTATTGATGCAGGATAAAACAACACTATTGATGCAGTATAAAACAACACTATTGATGCAGTATAAAACAACACACTATTGATGCAGTATAAAACAACACTATTGATGCAGGATAAAACAACACTATTGATGCAGGATAAAACAACACTATTGATGCAGGATAAAACAACACTATTGATGCAGTATAAAACAACACACTATTGATGCATTGTATAAAACAACACACTATTGATGCAGGATAAAACAACACTATTGATGCAGTATAAAACAACACACTATTGATGCAGTATAAACAAACTATTGATGCAGTATAAAACAACACTATTGATGCAGTATAAACAACACTATTGATGCAGTATAAACAACACTATTGATGCAGTATAAAACAACACACTATTGATGCAGTATAAAACAACACACTATTGATGATAAAACAACACTATTGATGCATATAAACAACACTATTGATGCAGGATAAAACAACACTATTGATGCAGGATAAAACAACACTATTGATGCAGGATAAAACAACACTATTGATGCAGTATAAAACAACACTATTGATGCAGTATAAAACAACACTATTGATGCAGGATAAAACAACACTATTGATGCAGTATAAAACAACACACTATTGATGCAGTATAAAACAACACACTATTGATGCAGTATAAAACAACACACTATTGATGCAGGATAAACAACACTATTGATGCAGTATAAAACAACACTATTGATGCAGGATAAACAACACTATTGATGCTATTGATGCATAAACAACACTATTGATGCAGTATAAAACAACACTATTGATGCAGTATAAAACAACACACTATTGATGCAGTATAAAACAAACACTATTGATGCAGGATAAAACAACACTATTGATGCAGTATAAAACAACACACTATTGATGCAGTATAAAACAACACACTATTGATGCAGTATAAAACAACACACTATTGATGCTATTGATATAAAACAACACTATTGATGCAGGATAAAACAAACAACACTATTGATGCAGTATAAAACAACACTATTGATGCAGTATAAAACAACACACTATTGATGCAGTATAATAACAACACTATTGATGCAGGATAAACAACACTATTGATGCAGTATAAAACAACACTATTGATGCAGTATAAAAAACAACACACTATTGATGCAGTATAAAACAACACTATTGATGCAGGATAAAACACTATTGATGATAAACAACACTATTGATATAAAACAACACTATTGATGCAGTATAAAACAACACACTATTGATGCAGTATAAAACAACACACTATTGATGCAGGATAAAACAACACTATTGATGCAGTATAAAACAACACACTATTGATGCAGTATAAAACAACACACTATTGATGCAGTATAAAACAACACACTATTGATGCAGTATAGAACAACACACTATTGATGCAGTATAAAACAACACACTATTGATGCAGGATAAAACAACACTATTGATGCAGTATAAAACAACACTATTGATGCAGTATAAAACAACACACTATTGATAAAACAACACTATTGATGCAGATATATTGAAATAAAACAACACTATTGATGCAGTATAAAACAAACACTATTGATGCAGTATAAAACAACACTATTGATGCAGTATAAAACAACACTATTGATGCAGTATAAAACAACACACTATTGATGCAGGATAAAACAGTATAAAACACACTATTGATGCAGTATAAAACAACACACTATTGATGCAGGATAAAACAACACTATTGATGCAGTATAAAACAACACTATTGATGCAGTATAAAACAACACACTATT
>NC_088220.1:3985584-3998084 GCF_036934945.1 Oncorhynchus masou masou
CATTTTAATAAATGGATCACTAGTCACTTTAATAATGTTTACATATCTTGCATTACTCATCTCATATGCATATACTGTCTTTCATACCATCTTAGCCTATGCAGCTCGGTCATTGCTCATCCATATATTTATATATTCTTATTCCTATACTTATATTTGTGTGTATTGGGTAGTTGTTGGGGAATTATTAGATATTGTTGCACTGTCAGAACTAGAAGCACAAGCATTTCGATACACTCACATTAACATCTGCTAACCATATGACCAATGCATTTTGATTTACTTCCCATTTACATGACATAACTTATGTTCCAGCTGTTTGGCAAAAAATGTGGGGAAAAAAACTATTTTTTTGCTTTGCCATTTATGGGGTATTGTGTATCGATTGACGAAGAAGAAAAAAAACAATTTAATCAATTTTAGAATAAGGCTGTAATGTAACAAAATGTGGAAAAATTCAAGAGGGTTTGAATACTTTCAGAATGCACTGTGCATAGCTGTAAATTACTGATACTTCATATTTACATAGCTGCAGTGGTGAAAAAAGTACTCAAATGTCATACTTGAGTAAAAGTAAAGATACTTTAATAGAAAATTATTCAAGCAACAGTGAGTCACCCAATAAAAAACAACTTGAGTAATAGTAAAAAATTATTTGGATTTAAACGTACTTAAGTATCAAAAGTAAAAGTAGAAAACATTTCAAAACACTAATATTAAGCAAACCAGATGGCACAATTATTTATTTTAATTTTTATTGACAGATAACCAGGGGCGTGCTCCACCACTCCACCACTCCACCACTCCACCACTCCAACACCCCACCACTCCACCACTCCAACACCCCACCACTCCACCACTCCACCACTCCACCACACTACCACCCCACCACTCCACCACTCCACCACTCCACCACTCCACCACCCACCACTCCACCACTCCACCACTCCACCACTCCACCACCCTACCACTCCACCACTCCACCACTCCACCACACTACCACCCCACCACTCCACCACCCAACACCCCACCACTCCAACACCCCACCACTCCAACACCCCACCACTCCAACCCCACCACCCACCACTCCAACACCCCACCACTCCACCACCCTACCACTCCACCACTCCAACACCCCACACTCCACCACCACTACACCACCCACCACTCCAACACCCCACCACCCAACACCCCCACCCCAACACCTCACCACCCCACCACTCCACTCCACCACTCCACCACCCCACACCCCACCACTCCAATACCCCCCACCACTCCAACACCCCACCACTCCAACACCCCACCACTCCACACCCCACCCCCACCACTCCACCACCCCACCACCACTCCACCCCAACACCCCACCACCCCACCACTCCAACACTCCACCACTCCACCCCTCCAACACCCCACCACTCCAACACCCCACCACTCCAACACCTCACCACCCCACCACACCACCACCCCACCACCCCACCACTCCACCACTCCAACCCCACCCCACCACTCCAACACCCCACCACTCCACCACTCCAACACCCACCACTCCACCACTCCACCACTCCACCACACTACCACCCCACCACTCCACCACTCCACCACCCCACCACTCCACCACTCCACCACTCCACCACCCTACCACTCCAACACCCCACCACTCCACCACTCCACCACTCCACCACCTACCACCCCACCACTCCACCACTCCAACACCCCACCACTCCAACACCCCACCACTCCAACACCCCACCACTCCACCACTCCACACCCCACCACTCCACCACCCCACCACTCCACCACTCCAACACCCCACCACTCCACCACTCCACCACTCCACCACTCCAACCACCCACCACTCCAACACCCCACCACTCCACCACCTACCACCCCACCCACTCCACCACCCCACCACTCCACCACTCCAACACCCCACCACTCCAACACCCCACCACTCCAACACCCCACCACTCCACCACTCCAACACCCCACCACTCCACCACCCTACCACTCCACCACTCCAACACCCCACCACTCCACCACTCCAACCCACCACTCCACCACTCCAACACCCCACCACTCCACCCTCCACCACCCCACCACTCCAACCAACACCACTCCACCACCCACCACTCCACCACCCAACACCCCACCACTCCAACACCCCACCACTCCAACACCCCACCACTCCACCACCCCACCACCCCACCACTCCACCACCCACCACCCACACCCCAACACCCCACCACTCCACCACTCCAACAAAACACCACTCCACCCTCCAACACCCCACCACTCCAACACCCCACCACAACACCTCACCACCCCACCACTCCACCAACACCCCACCACTCCACCACTCCACCACCCCACCACCCCACCCCACCACTCCAACACCCCACCACTCCAACACCCCACCACTCCCACCACACTCCACCACTCCACCACCCACACACCACCACCCCACCACTCCACCACTCCACACTCCACCACTACCACTCCACACCCACCACTCCAACACCCCACCACTCCAACACCCCACCACCCACCACTCCACCACTCCACCACACTACCACCCCACCACTCCACCACTCCAACACCCCACCACTCCACCCCACCACTCCAACACCCCACCACTCCACCACTCCAACACCCCACCACTCCACCACCCACCACTCCACCACCCAACACCCCACCACTCCACCACTCCAACACTACACCACTCCAACACTCCAACACCCCACCACCCAACACCCCACCACTCCAACACCTCACCACCCCACCACTCCAACACTCCACCACTCCACCACCCCAACACCCCACCACTCCAATACCCCACCACTCCAACACCCCACCACTCCAACACCCCACCACTCCACCACTCCACCACTCCACCACCCCAACACCCCAACACCCCACCATTCCACCACTCCAACACTACACCACTCCACCCCTCCAACACCCCACCACTCCAACACCCCACCACTCCCAACACCCCCCACCACCCCACCACTCCACCACCCCACCACCCCACCACCCCACCACTCCACCACCCCACCACCCCAACACCAACACCACTCCACCACTCCAACACCCCACCACTCCAACACCCTCACCACCCCACCACTCCAACACCCCACCACTCCAACACTCCACCACTCCCACCACCCCAACACCCCACCACTCCAATACCCCACCACTCCAACCACCCCACCACTCCAACACCCCACCACTCCAACACCCCACCACTCCACCACCCCAACACCCCACCAGTCCAACACCCCACCACTCCAACACTCCACCACTCCACCACTCCACCACCCCAACACCCCACCACTCCAATACCCCACCACTCCAACACCCCACCACTCCAACACCCCACCACTCCAACACTCCACCACTCCACCACCCCAACACCCCACCACTCCAATACCCCACCACTCCAACACCCCACCACTCCAACACCCCACCACTCCACCACTCCACCACTCCACCACCCCAACACCCCAACACTCCACCACTCCAACACCCCACCACCCAACACCCCACCACTCCACCACTCCAACACTCCAACACCCCACCACTCCAACACCCCAACACTCCACCACTCCAACACCCCACCAATCCACCACCCCACCACTCCACCACTCCACCACCCCACCACTCCAACACCCCACCACTCCACCACTCCACCACCCCACCACTCCAACACCCCACCACTCCACCACTCCACCACCCCACCACTCCAACACCCCACCACCCCAACACCCCAACACTCCACCACCCAACACCCCAACACTCCCACCACTCCAACACCCCACCACCACCACTCCACCACTCCAACACCCCACCACTCCAACACCCCAACACTCCACCACTCCACCACTCCAACACCCCACCACTCCACCACCCCACCACTCCACCACTCCACCACTCCAACACCCCACCACTCCACCACCCCACCACTCCACCACCCCACCACGCCACCACTCCACCACTCCAACACCCCACCAACACCCCACCACCCCACCACTCCAACACTCCAACACTCCAACACCCCACCATTCCAATACTCCACCACTCCACCACCCCACCACTCCAACACTCCAACACTGCACCACCCCACACCACCCCACCACCACCCCACCACTCCAAAACCCCACCACTCCACCACTCCAACACTCCACCACCCCACCACTCCACCACCCCACCAACACCCCACCACCCCACCACTCCAACACTCCAACACTCCAACACCCCACCATTCCAATACTCCACCACTCCACCACCCCACCACTCCAACACTTCAACACTGCACCACCCCACACCACCCCACCACCACCCCACCACTCCAAAACCCCACCACTCCACCACTCCACCACTCCACCACCCCACCACTCCACCACCCCACCACTCCAACACCCCACCACCCCACCACTCCACCACCCCACCACTCCACCACTCCACCACCCCAACACTCCACCACCCCAACACCCCACCACTCCAATACCCCACCACTCCAATACCCCACCACTCCAACACCCCACCACTCCAACACCCCACCACTCCACCACCCCAACACCCCACCACTCCAACACCCCACCACTCCAACACTCCACCACTCCACCACTCCACCACCCCAACACCCCACCACTCCAATACCCCACCACTCCAACACCCCACCACTCCAACACCCCACCACTCCAACACTCCACCACTCCACCACCCCAACACCCCACCACTCCAATACCCCACCACTCCAACACCCCACCACTCCAACACCCCACCACTCCACCACTCCACCACTCCACCACCCCAACACCCCAACACTCCACCACTCCAACACCCCACCACTCCAATACCCCACCACTCCACCACTCCAACACTCCAACACCCCACCACTCCAACACCCCAACACTCCACCACTCCACCACTCCAACACCCCACCAATCCACCACCCCACCACTCCACCACTCCACCACCCCACCACTCCAACACCCCACCACTCCACCACTCCACCACCCCACCACTCCAACACCCCACCACTCCACCACTCCACCACCCCACCACTCCAACACCCCACCACCCCAACACCCCAACACTCCACCACTCCAACACCCCACCACTCCAATACCCCACCACTCCACCACTCCAACACTCCAACACCCCACCACTCCAACACCCCAACACTCCACCACTCCACCACTCCAACACCCCACCACTCCACCACCCCACCACTCCACCACTCCACCACTCCAACACCCCACCACTCCACCACCCCACCACTCCACCACCCCACCACGCCACCACTCCACCACTCCAACACCCCACCAACACCCCACCACCCCACCACTCCAACACTCCAACACTCCAACACCCCACCATTCCAAAACTCCACCACTCCACCACCCCACCACTCCAACACTCCAACACTGCACCACCCCACACCACCCCACCACCACCCCACCACTCCAAAACCCCACCACTCCACCACTCCAACACTCCACCACCCCACCACTCCACCACCCCACCAACACCCCACCACTCCAACACTCCAACACTCCAACACCCCACCATTCCAATACTCCACCACTCCACCACCCCACCACTCCAACACTTCAACACTGCACCACCCCACACCACCCCACCACCACCCCACCACTCCAAAACCCCACCACTCCACCACTCCACCACTCCACCACCCCACCACTCCACCACCCCACCACTCCAACACCCCACCACCCCACCACTCCACCACCCCACCACTCCACCACTCCACCACCCCAACACTCCACCACCCCAACACCCCACCACTCCACCACTCCACCACCCCACCACCCCACCACTCCACCACTCCAACACCCCACCACTCCACCACCCCACCACTCCACCACTCCACCACCCCAACACTCCACCACCCCAACACCCCACCACCCCAACACCCCACCACTCCAACACTCCAACACTGCACCACCCCACACCACCCCACCACCACCCCACCACTCCAAAACCCCACCACTCCACCACTCCAACACTCCACCACTCCACCACCCCACCACCCCACCACTCCACCACTCCACCACCCCAACACTCCAACACTCCACCACTCCACCACTCAAACACCCCACCACTCCACCACTCCACCATCCCACCACTCCATCACTCCAACACCCCACCACTCCACCACTCCACCACTCCACCATCCCACCACTCCATCACTCCACCACTCCAACACTCCAACACCCCACCACCCCACCACTCCACCACCCCACCACCCCACCACTCCACCACTCCAACATCCCACCACTCCACCACTCCACCACCCCACCACCCCACCACTCCACCACTCCAACACCCCACCACTCCACCACTCCACCACCCCAACACTCCACCACCCCACCACTCCACCACTCCACCACCCCACCACCCCACCACTCCAACACCCCACCACTCCACCACTCCACCACCCCACCACTCCAACACCCCACCACCCCACCACTCCAACACCCAACCACTCCACCACTCCACCACTCCACCACTCCAACACCCAACCACTCCACCACTCCACCACCCCACCACTCCAACACTCCAACACCCCACCACTCCAACACCCCACCACCCCACCACTCCAACACTCCACCACTCCACCACTCCAACACCCAACCACTCCACCACTCCACCACTCCACCACTCCAACACCCAACCACTCCACCACTCCAACACTCCACCACTCCACCACTCCAACACCCCACCACTCCAACACCCCACCACTCCAACACTCCACCACTCCACCACTCCAACACCCAACCACTCCACCACTCCACCACTCCACCACTCCACCACTCCAACACCCAACCACTCCACCACTCCACCACCCCAACACCCCACCACTCCAACACCCCACCACTCCAACACCTCACCACCCCACCACTCCAACACCCCACCAGTCCACCACTCCACCACTCCAACACCCCACCACCCCAACACCCCACCACTCCACCACCCCACCACTCCACCACTCCACCACTCCACCACCCCACCACTCCACCACCCCACCACTCCACCACTCCACCACTCCACCACCCCACCACTCCAACACCCCACCACCCCACCACTCCAACACCCCACCAGTCCACCACTCCACCACTCCACCACCCCACCACTCCAACACCCCACCACCCCAACACTCCACCACTCCACCACCCCAACACCCCACCACTCCAATACCCCACCACTCCAACACCCCACCACTCCAACACCCCACCACTCCACCACTCCACCACCCCAACCCCCACCACTCCACCACTCCAACACTCCACCACTCCAACACCCCACCACCCCACCACTCCAACACTCCACCACTCCAACACACAACCACTCCACCACACCACCACTCCAACACCCCACCACTCCACCACTCCACCACTCCACCACCCCAACACCCCACCACTCCACCACTCCAACACTCCACCACTCCAACACTCCACCACTCCACCACTCCAACACTCAAAATTTTAACCCTCAAACACTCCAACTCTCAAACATAATTTACTAACAAACTATGTGTGTTTAGTGAGTCCGCCAGATCAGAGGCAGTAGAGATGACAAGAGATGTTCTCTTGTTAAGTGTTTGAATTGGACCATTTTCCTGTCAAAATGGAACGAGTAGATAGTATAGAGAGATAAAACCATAAGGTAGATACGGCCTTATCTCCCCATACTACTGTAAGGTAGATAGGATAGAGAGATAAAACCTCTACCGGTTTATCTCCCCATACTACTGTAAGGTAGATAGGATAGAGAGATAAAACCTCTATCGGTTTATCTCCCCATACTACTGTAAGGTAGATAGGATAGAGAGATAAAACCTCTATCGGTTTATCTCCCCATACTACTGTAAGGTAGATAGGATAGAGAGATAAAACCTCTACCGGTTTATCTCCCCATACTACTGTAAGGTAGATAGGATAGAGAGATAAAACCTCTATCGGTTTATCTCCCCATACTACTGTAAGGTAGATAGGATAGAGAGATAAAACCTCTATCGGTTTATCTCCCCATACTACTGTAAGGTAGATAGGATAGAGAGATAAAACCTCTATCGGTTTATCTCCCCATACTACTGTAAGGTAGATAGGAGAGAGAGATAAAACCTCTATTGGTTTATCTCCCCATACTACTGTAAGGTAGATAGGATAGAGAGATAAAACCTCTATCGGTTTATCTCCCCATACTACTGTAAGGTAGATAGGATAGAGAGATAAAACCTCTATCGGTTTATCTCCCCATACTACTGTAAGGTAGATAGGAGAGAGAGATAAAACCATGGAGAGGAATGACACGACAATGGGACACAGCATCTCATCACGTTATCTACATTTTACATTTTAGTGTCTTATCCACAGTGACTTACAGTTAGTGTATTCATCTTCAGATAGCTCGGTGGGACAACCACATATCACAGTAGTTAGTATATTCAGATAGCTAGGTGGGACAACCACATATCCCAGTAGTTAGTATATTCAGATAGCTCGGTGAGACAACCACATATCACAGTAGTTAGTATATTCAGATAGCTAGGTGGGACAACCACATATCACAGTAGTTAGTATAATCAGATAGCTAGGTGAGACAACCACATATCACAGTAGTTAGTATATTCATATAGCTAGGTGAGACAACCACATATCACAGTAGTTAGTATATTCATATAGCTAGGTGAGACAACCACATATCACAGTAGTTAGTATATTAATCATCAGATAGCTAGGTGAGACAACCACATATCACAAGCATATAAATATTTTTGTTAGATATTACTGCACTGGTGGAACCAGAAGCACAAACATTTCGCTACGCTCGCATTAACATCTGATAACCATGTGTATGTGACAAAAACAATTTGATTTGAAAGTAAATTTTCCTCAACAAGTTAGCTATGAATAGAATCAGCGCTAGAACAGGCATATATGAAGAGCACACTTCTCCGGAGTGCCAGTTGACATTGAAGGTTAGAATTTGCCCAATGAAATGGGTTATGATGCTGAGCTGCAGTAAGGTCAACACCGTGTTGAGGATGCAGATGAGCAGATGAGCTTCCCTGAGACGTTTGTGCAGAAATTCTTCGGTTGTACAAAGCCACGGTTTCATCAGCTGTCCTGGTGTGGAGGTCCTGGACTGGCGTGTTTACACGTGGTCTGTGGTTGTGACGACATTGCTCTTTTGGGAAGAGAAATGAACATCAAATTCTCTGGCAACAGATCTGATGGACAATCCTGCAGTCAGCACGCTCCCTCAAAACTTGAGACATCTGTGTTGTTGTGTTGTGTTGCAAAACGGCATATTTTATAGTGGCTTTTTATTGTCCGCAGCACAAGGTGCACCAGTGTAATGAATAATTATCATGCTGATTCATTAGCTTCTTCATATGCCACGCCTGTCAAGTGGATTGATTATCTTGGCAAAGGAGAAATGCTCACTAACAGAGATTTAAACAAAACGTGTGCACAAAACCTGAGAGAAACAAACTACAACATAAACAACAACAATTACTACATAAACAACAACAATTGCTACACAAACAACAACTACAACATAAACAACAACAATTACTACATAAACAACAACTACAACATAAACAACAACTGCTACAACATAAACAACCACTACAACATAAACAACAACAATTACTACATAAACAACAACTACAACATAAACAACAAAAACTAACTACATAAACAACAACTACTACAACATAAACAACAACAATTACTACATAAACAGCAACTACTACAACATAAACAACAACTACAACATAAACAACAAAAACTACCTACATAAACAACAACTACAACAAAACAACAACTAACTACATAAACAACAACTACTACAACATAAACAACTACTACAACATAAACAACAACAACTAACTACATAAACACCAACTACTACAAGATAAACAACAACAACTACAACATAAACAACAACAACTAACTACATAAACAAACAACTACTACAACATAAACAACAACTGCTACAACAAAACAACAACAACCAACTACATAAAGAACAACTACTACAACATAAACAACTACTACAACATAGACAACAACAACTAACTACAAAAACAACAACTACTACAACATAAACAACTACTACACCATAGACAACAACAACTAACTACAAAAACAACAAGACACTGTAACATCATCAGACCTGGCAGAGAGGAAGAGGCAGGGCTTCATCAAATGTCACAGTGTATTAGCTGACACACACACACCCACACTAATGTTCACAGTGTAATGGCTGACACACACATCAAATCAAATGTATTTATATAGCCTTTCGTACATCAGCTGATATCTCAAGTGCTGTACAGAAACCCAGCCTAAAACCCCAAACAGCAAGCAACGCAGGTGTAGAAGCACGGTGGCTAGGAAAAACTCCCTAGAAAGGCCAAAACCTAGGAAGAAACCTAGAGAGGAACCAGGCTATGTGGGATGACCAGTCCTCTTCTGGCTGTGCCGGGTGGAGATTATAAACCTAGAGAGGAACCAGGCTATGAGGGGTGGCCAGTCCTCTTCTGGCTGTGCCGGGTGGAGATTATAAACCTAGAGCGGAACCAGGCTATGAGGGGTGGCCAGTCCTCTTCTGGCTGTGCCGGGTGGAGATTATAAACCTAGAGAGGAACCAGGCTATGAGGGGTGGAGATTATAAACCTAGAGAGGAACCAGGCTATGAGGGGTGGCCAGTCCTCTTCTGGCTGTGCCGGGTAGAGAGGAACCAGGCTATGAGGGGTGGCCAGTCCTCTTCTGGCTGTGCCGGGTGGAGATTATAAACCTAGAGAGGAACCAGGCTATGTGGGGTGGCCAGTCTTCTTCTGGCTGTGCCGGGTGGAGATTATAAACCTAGAGAGGAACCAGGCTATGAGGGGTGGCCAGTCCTCTTCTGGCTGTGCCGGGTGGAGATTATAAACCTAGAGAGGAACCAGGCTATGAGGGGTGGAGATTATAAACCTAGAGAGGAACCAGGCTATGAGGGGTGGCCAGTCCTCTTCTGGCTGTGCCGGGTAGAGAGCAACCAGGCTATGAGGGGTGGCCAGTCCTCTTCTGGCTGTGCCGGGTAGAGAGCAACCAGGCTATGAGGGGTGGCCAGTCCTCTTCTGGCTGTACCGGGTAGAGAGGAACCAGGCTATGAGGGGTGGCCAGTCCTCTTCTGGCTGTGCCGGGTAGAGAGGAACCAGGCTATGAGGGGTGGCCAGTCCTATTCTGGCTGTGCCGGGTGGAGATTATAAACCTAGAGAGGAACCAGGCTATGAGGGGTGGAGATTATAAACCTAGAGAGGAACCAGGCTATGAGGGATGGCCAGTCCTCTTCTGGCTGTGCCGGGTAGAGAGCAACCAGGCTATGAGGGGTGGCCAGTCCTCTTCTGGCTGTGCCGGGTAGAGAGCAACCAGGCTATGAGGGGTGGCCAGTCCTCTTCTGGCTGTGCCGGGTAGAGAGGAACCAGGCTATGAGGGGTGGCCAGTCCTCTTCTGGCTGTGCCGGGTAGAGATTATAACAGAACATAAACACAACAGCCCTTTAATCACCCAGCCAGGCTGAGAAACAACTTCTATATTATACTCCTCTGTTTTCTCTCCTGGTTACGATTTATAAAGCTCAATGTTCCTCTTCTCCTATCAAATAGTACCCTCATTTATAATACACAGACAGACAGACAGACAGACAGACAGACAGACAGACAGACACAGCCGCTAATTAACTGATTATTCAGCTGTAACACTCCCTGCTGTGGAGCTAGCTCAGATGGTTAACACATGCAAACACACACACACACACACACACACCCACCCACACCCTGGGCTTCATACTGTTGTGTGGAAGAGAGCAGACAGATTATTCCAGAAGAAAAAAAGTAATAAAATGGATTTACAGATACAGTAAGTAGTTGTATCTATCATACTTAACCTTTCAATTACTGTTTACCGTGTTTGAACTCAGAAGTGTGCACCCTTTTTAAATGTACTACAAAGCGAGTGTACACTCCTTAGGGGTCTTCTGAGGCCAACAATAGACTGTTTTAGATAAAGATGTATCTATCACAACCTTTCAATGACACTTCTATTACTGTAAACAACAACTGCTACATAAAAAACAACTACAACAACATAAACAACAACTGCTACATAAAAAACAACTACCACATAAACAACAACTACTTCAAAAACAACAACTGCTACATAAACAACAACTACTACATAAACAACAACTGCTTCAAAAACAACAACTACTACATAAACAACAACTGCTACATAAACATCAACAACTACTACATAAACATCAACAACTTCTACAACATAAACAACAACAACTACAACTTAAACAACAACAACAGCTGCTGCATAAACAACAACAAATGCTACATAAACAACAACAGCTACTACATAAACAACAGCAACTACTACATAAACAACTACTGCAACATAAACAACAACTACTAC